>NW_026623242.1:2215213-2236910 GCF_030028575.1 Malurus melanocephalus
GCACAAGAGGCAAGGGGCATTTAAGTCTTTCAGATCTGCTTTGAAAAACACTGAATTTATGGAGCCACAAACAAAAAACACAAAGCAATTTATGTCTTACCAACAGGAGCACTCTACAGAAAGAGTGGATACCTCAGACCGTTCCTGATACTATTTACACAAGTCACCTAACTGCCACTTAAAATCAAATAAATGAAGCCCAGACTTCCAGAATGAGAGACTTTTCTCCTCCAGGGGAATTGTCTAAAACACTGGGTTAGAGRAGCCATGCTCTTCCACATGTACGTTTTCTCCAGCTCTATGAGTATGTTTTTCCTTCACAACTTCACTGTCAGGAGATAAGAATGATCCTGTTACAATTGAGCATTAGGGCAAAATCTCTTGCAGGAGTCCTTCAGGTTGACAAAGGCACTGAATCAAAGTCCATTCTTTCAAAACAAGCATTCCAATCAATGAACTGTAGAAATAATTTACATAATCTAGTCCATACAAAAGTAAGACCCTACCAACCCCTAAGTCTTCAAAGAAAAGGAGTACAGATRTCATGTTTCATGCTGAGAGTGTCAGACACTGAGAAAACAAATTCAACCACCTCAAGCCCTTCAACAGACCAGCACAGGCCCAACCATCACACAGCTCAGCTTGGCCACACACTGAAAAGATTTTGATTAAACCCTCTGCAATCAAAGCAGGTAACAAATCAGATGAATTTCTGCAACATTTTCACTGAAAAACAAGATCGATATCAAGCAGTCCATTGTCACTTGCATCCTTTCCACTATAGCATTTAACTTCCTACCTCAGAATTACCAGATTTTCAAGCTTGAAATAAAACGTAAAATATGCCTTCAAAATTATAATCATTAAAGAGTTGGAGAAAACATCAATTAYAGTAAGTCATTCCTTACCATCAGAGTTTCAGAAACCTGTAATTTTTGCTGATGTTTTTGAAAGACAACCAGTCATGATCACCTATTTGCTGTCATGCATAAAATACCAACTGCAAACTGAAAGTTAAGCATGAGCCAGATGTCTGACATACATCAATTTTACAATTTGTTTCACAAATCATTTTACTAAATTTATGTGCCTAAGAAAAAAAAYTTATGAATTTATTACAAAAGAAACATCTGTCTCGGTTTTTATTATTATTCTGACACTMTAACTGCTATTTGCATTTTTAAAGGAAGTAGGTGTCATTGCTCTGCTATACCTAAACAGACACAGTTTACCTTAAGAACTCTCAGTATTGGACTTTTTCCATTGGCTGCAGAAAAGTAATCACAGCAGGTATGTGCAACTTTATCCCTTCCCCCTCCTCAATACCCAGAGGGAATACTGCATTAGTTGTATGTTTTACGATAAATAAAAGCCAACCAACCACCAACAAAACACTAACGACCATTAATTATCCTCACGAGTCCTAAAACTGAGTGTTAGGCTGTGCTTAATCTCACTGCTACAGCCTTGTTGTCTCCATCACTTTTTTGGTTCAGCAYTGTCACTCACAACATCCTTATAGCCAAACTCAGGAAGTGTGGACGGATGAGTGGACAGTGAGGTGGATTGAGAACTGGCTGAACAGCAGATGCCAGATGGTCACAGTCAGCGTCACAGGGTCTGGTTGGAGGACTGTCATGAGTGSTGKCCTGCAGGGTTCAATACTGGGCCCAGAATCGTGTAACTTAAACATCAATKATTTGGGTGAAGGAGCAGAGGCCTCCTCAGCAGCAATTTCACCAACACAAAGCTGGGAGGACTGGCCAATACGCCAGGGTGCTGTGATCCCTCCAGAAGGATTTCAACAGGTTAGAGAGATGGGCACAGAAGAACCATCTGAAATGCAGCAAAGGCAAATGCAGGTCCCTGGATAGAATAAACCCCTGTACCAGCTCAGGCTGGAGGGGGRCATTTTGGAATGCATCAAATACAATTCAGGTTTGTTCAAGCTACCAAAAAAAACCCCTCAGAAACAGGCAGATTTAACAAGCTCAACTGTTCCAATTTAAGATTTCCTAAAAGACATATCAACAAATACTATTTATCAGAAATGACCTTCATGGTGGTGTCAGCCCTACCACCAGCAAGTGAGCTAATTCAAAATAAGGACATCCTAGTAGCCCCTTTACCAGTTGTACAGGGACTGAAACAGCAAGGATATTGTACTCAACAACCATATGGTGGCTATTGCTCCAAAATCTGCTGGGAGTAATCCCTTAACCAGGGCCAGAGCATGAAGTCTTCAAACAGCCTGGCAGACAACCCCAAGAAACTTGGAAACCCCAGGTGCAACTGCTCTTGGCAGCCACTTCTAAWACAGAAGCATGAAAAGGTTTTTAAAGTCATCAGAATTTCATTTTTTCCTAGGCAGTCCAGAATTTGTCCTGGGTCCTGCAGACACTAAGATAAATTAAATTTTACAAAAATAGATGAATCTCCACCTTTCTTGTTGAATAAAGGTTTTGATAGTTACAGGTGCTTTGAGCCCATTTAAAGTGGAAGGCAGCAAGACAAAGAGGATGGAGATAACAGTGAAAGTTTCTAGGACACATTTTTTTTCTTTAAAAGGAAGAAAATGAGAACACATTTTAAGTATTAGGTAAGGCCTTATTTTCAGCACTATCAAAAGAGCATTACCTTTGTTTTTCTATCTCAAGTCATAGTTACACCAGAAAAAAAATTGTATGTCACTGTTTTAATATGCCAGAAGTAGTATCTTGAAAGAAGCATTTCTAAAGAAGATCACCTTTTTCTCTTTTCCTTTTTTTCTTTTTTTTTTTTTTTTTTCCTAAGTAAATATTATGGATTCAGGTCAAATATCAGGGTGGGGAGGGGAGGGGAAAGTCTCACCTACAATAATAATTCTTCTCACAAAATAATCTTACCCAGAGCTCAAGTGACCTTTGCTTAAGTAGAGATTACTAAATCTACTACTGATTAACCCTAAACAAATGGATCACTGTTAATAAATGAAACTTTCATGAATGCTTGGGGCTAAGAGGGAGAAAAGCTCTTACAGCYTTATTTTAAAATGTGCATCTAGTCAATATTCAAAGATAAATCCCCCACATTTATTATATGAGTTACTCTATGAGGAGAAAGACTCCTCTAGAACCAATATGGCCATAGCCATACAGCCCCAAACCAAAGCCATACATACAGCCCCAAACCAAAAGAATGTAATTACCACAGTGTACTATGTAAGCATATTTACCAATTGCACATTGTTTCACTGTTTGGAAAGTTAAGCTATTTAATGAAATGAATGAACATGACCCCCTATGTTACAAAGGAGTTTTCTTAGTGTGAAGAGAGAAATTAGAGTGGTTTTTCACATTTTTTCCTGCTTTTACTTCAGCAGAAAAGCTTTATCTTTACTGATTTTATTTTTTTAAATTGAAACAAACATGCTAGCAGTTGGAGATCATTCAGAAATTGTATTAGATTTATTCTATAAAGCACTATTTTATTTTACTTTTTCTTGTAAGCCATAATTCCCTTAAACCTCCTCCCATCCCAAAAAAAACAGCCAAGTACCAACTACGCTTTCACAGCAATCAGGAGATTATGTCAAATTTACTTAGCTTGGTACAAAACTTCAATTAGTGCACATATAATTGTTCTTGAGACATCTYGAGACCTGAGTTTTCTTGTTTGGTCTCTCTGGACAAAACTTTGGTTTTCTCTTTTGCGGTGGCTCCAAGTGTAAAAAATAAAATTTATTGATTWAAAAAATCCATAAATATATTTATTGGGTCAGTTTATTCTTTTGACTTAATATAATTCTCTCTGAAGTCACATAGACTGTATTGAATTTTAATGAAGATTCCTATGAAGCACTTTCACAATTCTACAGTATTCTTTTAACAGAAGTATTTCTCTTTATCTGGTTGCAATAAAGCTGTGATATCCCAAATCTCTATAGGTTGTCAGTCAGTGACAAAACCTTTAATTCCATGTGTGTCATCTGTGAAACAAGAACTGTGGTGCAATGTCAAAAGTCTCATTATGATTTGTGCTTTTTCTGCCTTATCTATTATGAGGATCCACTGACACTAAATTTATTTCATTAGAAATAGACAGAAACAGAATATAGTTGTTATTTTCTTCATGCCCAAATTCTATCCAGCTGTCACTGACATATTCAGTAACACATTTCAATAAAAGAATTACTGAATTAGCTGAAAAAGAACATTATTTTCAAACAAATATCAACAAAGAACATCTTTCTATTAATTGATCATAATATGCCTTCTGCTAAAGGCATTTTAAAATGTACATAACTTCACAGCTGGGTCTTAAAAACCTGTTAACCTTTGCAGTTCTGTGGTACAATATAGCCAGCTTTAGAGCTAGCTGCTGACACATTATTGGTTTTGACAAAGTCATGAAAGCTTATATTAAGCTTCTATTAGAACTTACAGTTTATGACAGATTTGTCAGATTTAATTTATTTCTAGTTTAGTTGTATCAAATTATCCCAATTTGAGACTTTATTGTATGATTTCTACCAAGGGAAAACATATTATCTTGWAACAAATGTTGTAAACTACTGCAATTCAGTTCAGAGAAAAACTCATCGAATAGAATTTACTATCAGAGGCAAATATACATACTTACTTTATTCGCTTGGAATGCCTTTCTCCACTTAAAAAGTAAATTTCCACAAACTCTACATAATTTTATATATTATGAAGTAAAGCACATTCATTTCCTCCTGTATTTATAAGCTAATGACACAGAGTTCCTCAGGTCAGAGGTCTAACCTCCCATCGATTCTGTTTTACTTGCACTGCCACTAATGAGTATTACAAAATAGAGAGGACCATYCATAAAAAGTTGTTAAGAAGAAAACAATACAGAAAAAATGGTGTAACCCAGCATTAGCTAAGAATCACAAGACTTTCTTTACATCCTCAGTCTGAAGAATGCCCATCAGCTTATCAGCACAGATCTGAGATCAAATGCCTCAACTCCCCAGACACTTCCTTAATTATTTTAGGAAAATATGTGATGAAAAATGACATAGATAAACAAAACCTCTATATTGTAGCCTTTTTTTTCTTTTTTGAGCCCACTATTGCTCACCTGCACTGCAGACAGCCAAAGCCCTTCTGCTCCTCCCTGACAGACCCATGCTGGCCTAATGCTGTGTGTCAGCAGCTCTTGGAGGGTCACCTCACCTCACTGTACTTTGGGGAGTCTTGAGACGGAGGGGCAGCTCCTGGGCTGAGATGTTCAAATGCCCCAGARGAAGGGCAGGAAAGTCCCTGCCTCCAACCAGCCCACCTGGGAGTCCCTTTTCCTCCTCCTCATCATGGAAGTCTAAAAAGAAGAGGTGTCAMGGCAATGTGAACCCAGGTGTGGCTTCCAAAATAGAGGTCTCTCTGGGCAGCAGAGCAGCAGGATCCACCAAGGACCCAGTGGCTCATGCAGCAAAGTCCCCCTCCTCTGGCAGCACCAGCAGGGCCAGGGAGAAGTGGGACTTCGGGGTCCAAAGGTCTGCTCAAAGAAAGGAAGCCTCAGAGCTTCCCTCTTCTAAAGTAAAACCCTTTCAGCAAAGCACAAAAAGCAGCAGGAGGGAAATCTGACCTGGAGTTGACTCAGAGATACAGGGCACCAGCCAGAGATGAAGTGCAGGATGGTGAAAGAGAGAACAGCCACAGGCCAGACCTGGAGATGCAGTTTTGCAGTGGTATCAGTTCTGTTTTTTTCCACCTTTTTTGTTCTTACACATCACAACACACACAAGTCTGCCAAAATGCTTAACTTAGGCTTTTATGTCTACACCGGTGTATTGGGTTTGCATTGCCAGGTTTTGATAGGAGCAGGGAATTACAGGGGTGGTGACTTCTGTGAGAAGCTTGCCCCATGTCTGACAGACCCAATGCCAGATGGCTCCAGGACAGACCCACTGCTGGCCAAGGCYGAGCAAGACAATCAGAGATGGTAGTGATGATCTGGAATGATATATTTATGAAGGAAAAAAGATTATTGTGGAGATGTAATAGCAACTCAGAGATGAGAGGAGTGAAAATATGTGAGAAGCACTCTGCAGATAYSAAAGTCAKTGGAGAAGGTGGGGCAGGAGGTGCYTCAAGCTCTRGAGCTCATTCCTCTTMTGCCTGTGATGATGCAGCTGTTCCCCTGCAGTCCATGGAGGTCCATGAGGATGCAGAGATCCACTCACAGCCTGTGGAGGAGACACACGCTGGAGCAGGTGGGTGCCTGAGAGGAGGCTGTGAACCCATGGAAAGCCTGCACTGGAACAGGCTCCTAGCAGGGACCTGCAGGCCCACAGAGAGAGGAGTCTGTGCTGGAGCAGTRTCCTGGTGGGACTTGTGACCCTTGTGGGGAACCAATGCTGGGGGAGGCTGTTCTTGAAGGACTGTACCCCATGGAAAAGTGACTCATACTACAGCAGTTTGAGGGGTTCTGTTGCCCATGGGATGGACTCATTTGCAGCCATTCATGGAAAACTGTTTGTGAGATGGACTCATAYTGGAGAAATTAATGATAAACTATCTCCTGTGAAAGGGATCCCACACTGGAGCCAGGGAAGGACTCCTCTCCCTGACCAGCGGCAGAAGCMATGTGTGATGAACTGACCATAACCCCCATTCCCTTCTCCCTGCATTTCTTGAGGGGAGGAGGTGGAACCCAGGAAGRAGGAAGCAGCTGGAGGAAAGTGTTTTTAAGATTTGTTTTATTTCTCATTAATTTGCTTTGATTTGATTGGATTAGATTAGAATTTAGAAATTTTAAATTCTTTCTAAGTTTTAGAAAAATTTGATTAATTTCCCCAAGTAGGATTGTTCTGCTCATGACAGTAACTGATGAGTGATATCTTCCTGTCCTTATCTCAATTCATGAGCCATTTGTTAAATTTTCTATCTCCTGTCCACTTGCAGAGGGTAGTAACAGAGGAGCTCTGGTGGGTACCTGCCATCCAGCCAGTCAAATCACCATAGCCATTAACTACACATTTATCTTTGGAATAGAATTTTCAGCACTACACAAACACCATTGTGTCAATTACCTCTTTTAATTATATCACAGAAWTACTATTTACATTTAAACCTATGAAATTCTCTTTCTTCCTTTCATTTTTTTTTTAGTGGGAAGCCATTGGGGTTTTTTTTGAGAAAGCAAAACATACCTTCAAAGAGAAAGCAAAACATGCCTGTGTCACATACTTGCCCTGGCATATCACCTACAGTCTCCCGAGCACTTTCAGGCACTTCTCCAGTAACACTATGAACTACCAAGCCAAAGACTGAAAGGACCATCTCGGAAGGTAGAAGGATATTTTTGATCAAAGCATCCAAGATTTCCTTCCCTGCAATCCTCAGAGAAAGCACTATAGTTCTTGCCTACCCAACACAATGATAATTTAAATGCATATTTAYCCCTTTCACATAAGTGCATTGCAGTAAATTATTATAAGGAAGGCTCACTGCCTCTGATACTCTGATTTGCCCAAATTAATTATATGGTTTTCCACCCACTTACTAATAACAGTTTATTTAACACACACCACCTCTGATTATGGTCATGAATTCAACTTACACAAATCAAGCAAAAGAAGTTAAATATGAAAGATTAGGCAGTTGYACTCACATTACAAGGAAGAAAAAAATCCCACTGTAAATAAGGTTTTCAACATAGTATTTGAATCTGACAATTTGCAGCATTTTCTCTTTCAGCTTACGTAAATCTTTGCTACTATACAGAATAATGAACTAATGTAAGGCCATCTGATGCTTTCTGACCATTAACACAAAAAGTGAATGCAGTCTTCCATAAAGCAAGACTTAACACGCCAGCACAGGCCTGCCTCAACAACACTGGTGTGTATGGATTCTTCTGTAAAGTTTAGGTGATAATTGAAAAAAGTGAAATTGAACATTATGTACTGCCCTGCAGGAGAAGGAGCAGTCAAGTTGGGCACACTTACAATATGTGAAAATTTAACATATTAAATGGCACAAGAATGCCACYGAGTTTAAAAGGGATTCAAGAAGACGAGGGGGAAAGAGGCAAGGTTTTTGAGGTTTTTATAGCAAAAGGCCATAAAACAAAGAATCTTGGAAAACTAGGATACAAATATTTAGCCCTTTATAACTTCCCACTCCTTATTTTTATATGTACACCTGACAAGGTGGCATGGTTTACATTTAAAAAAGTGTTTGTGTGGATAAGACCTTAAGAGGGGAAAAAACCCAAAAGAAAAACCAAACGAAACAGACAAAAAAACATTCCAAAAACCAAATATCCAACCAAGCAAAACCGCCAAACCAACAAACAAGCACAGAGGGGGAAATGGTGAGCTCAGGCAAATGCCTGCAAGATGAYTGGATGTCTGTTAGCTGTAACAAGTTCCTAGGTGTGCACCAAAGCACAGATAATGGCTTGCCATGCATCATCAGAAGGTGTAGCTCCTTCTCCCACATTTCTAGTTTTCCCAAACTCTCACAGTTTCAGTCACAGATCAAAACGCTATCTTGAYAGAACTGAAGGAAAATTTCAGATGTTTTTGTTTATTTAAAGGAAGCTGCAAGCTGCTGAGCTGCAGTTCAGCAATGCAACTAACAGGGAAGAAGCTGGCTGTCCCCAAGAGCAGCCGAGGCACAGCCRCAGGGAGCAGTGTGTGGTGAAGCATCAGCAACTTTGCCAGCCACAACAAGAGAAATGCCTGACTCCATGTGTGTCTCTGCGAGCAGCAGTAAAGCACAACACAAGAGCAGGGAAGATCGGCTGCCCTGGGATGTCATAAAAACAAGCAGTAACTTTGTGAAATAGATGCCATCTTATTTTCATCCATTTTAAATGTACAGGAGATTTACAGTTTCTTTTAATTCAAAATTATCTTGAACACAGCTCAAGTTCTGCCTAATGRAAAATAATATTGTCTAACAGAAAACTAAGTTTTGCTTAAAATGAAACAAAAACACCAAATAAAATGTTATGTCTCTACTACAAACACCAAATGCTGTCTTTGTGTTCTCATGCTTGACCAGAGGCACAGCCTTAAATAACTGACAAAACTCAGACTCCACCATGTTCCAGTAGCTAATTAACTTTTAGCCTCCTTTTCATTTCTGTTCAGCTTAATTGCTCAAAGAGAACATCCAGAGCAAAGCCATTCTATGAAAACCCTGAATATTTTGTTTTATTGTAGTCTGTACTTTTTGTTACCTTTGATTCTATGGCAATATCCCTAACTCCTAGATCTGAAAGCAAATCAGCAAAATGCTAACAATATTACCTTCTTTTTTTTTTTCCAAAGAAAACATCAGACAGGATATTAAAACACATTTCATCCCCAAATATGTAATTACCATATATTTAATATATGACATGCAGAATAATACTAATAAAAAGCATCAAAGCAGAATTTAATGGTAATTTATGCCATCCTGCAAAATGCTCTCACCCCTCTTCTCTGGGCACATGGCACTCAGTGAGAAAAYAAGCATTGCTCACTACTCCCAGCATATTTTGAACCACCCTTAGCTCATTTGAATACAATACTGAGAGGCTCCACGTCTTGAAATTATGTCCAAAAAGCTTTCTRAAAGTGGTTCTGCTACCAGGCCATCAAATCACTGAGATCCATGGATGTATCTCCAACCCAAGTGACCTGAAAGACAACACAGGGTTGGGCTTTTGGCTCATCACTAACTGTCTTTGAACTACTTCAAATTTCCCTAATGTCTTTATCAAAATAAGTTACAGTTTTACAAAACCMATCAGAATTGCATTTTTGAGGTACTGGAGTCTACAAAAAAGTTTTAATGACAATTTCTTACACTTCTATATGTTTAAACTCATATGATCAACAATTTCAAAATCACACATGGCTTAATCTTGAGACCACAGCTCGTGGAAACCCTGAAAACAGAAATTTTGCAGGTGAACTATTCAAAACACGTGGCTTAATTTTCTCAGGAAGTTTTAGCAATTGTACAAGTGTTACCTCTGCATGCTAATTGCCCTCTAGGAGAGGTGCAGGAGTCCACAAATGCTTTCCAGGGACCTCTGTGTGTGCTTTATAGGAAGCCAAGGCATTCATGGCACCAACAAGAGGTTACAGAATTCCTTCCATGGTTGAGGGGGCAGCCCCGCACAGTCCCAAAGCCCAGCCCAATGATGAACCAGAGCTTTCTGCAACCCAAATGGAAAATCAAAGTTTGAAGCAGGTCAAACATCTCTAACATAGCTTAACCACAAGTACGTGAATTAAATGACAACTAAAATTATGTGCACAAACAAGTGTGTCATCCAAAGTGATTGGTAAAAAAAAATACTAAACAAATGAAAACACAAACCCACCAAACCCACACCACACCTCAATATATTGCCTCTGAGGACATTATGAGGAGAGTTATTCCTTGTGAAGGAGAAACGCTCAAGGGGCAGATATGGACAAATAGTAAACAAGAGATGGACAGTAACTTCATCTCTCCTKTTGCTACCTTGAACTTTTGCAGTTGAGGGCTTGTCCATTCGAGCAAGCACAGTGGATGTGAGCTGACCACACACTGCTGCCCACCAGGCTCTGAGACCCCATCCCAGCCACAAATGCAGTGGCCAGCCTGCCCTGCACATGATGCTGCAGCTCCAGGCAGCCCTGGGGACAGAAGGCAGAGCACACAGCCTACAGAGATGTCAGGGGATCACTCTTTCAGACCAGTGCTGCAGACTTACTCAGTGGCAAAGTAGATTCCTCCCCATGTTGTTATAGCACGGACAGGAGGAGCTTCACTGCTGCAGAGCCAATGGCTTTAAAAAGACAGGAATAGTTCCCAACTGACACAGGACATTGTCCTTAGGCAAACGAGCAATTTTCCCATGTTCTCATTCAAGCACCATCCTTTCAATAAGCAGCCTGGCTTTTTCCAGTGTTTAAAAAGTCACGGCCCAAATATCTGCMTGCAGCTGCTACAGCATCAACTGTTCCAGCTCTGCCTCTCAAACACTGCTGCCCTGAATGAGTATTGACGGCCTTCACCCACAATATGATGCATATCCAAAAAACGCAGTGCAACTAACTAACATCACGATTCCACTTTAACTTGACACCATCCCCTACAAGCACCAGCATTCTCACAGGACAATGAATTCTAAGCTTGACACCCCAATAGTGCTTGGTGACTTTACTCAACCAGAAGATASGGGCACATCTGGTGCAAAATATTTTTTCCTTTTATTTGTCCTCTGTAGTCCATAAACACATTATTTTGTTCCACTTCAACTGCAGTTTGTATTTGGCTGTTAACTTAAGTTTCTAGAAGCTGACTTCAAGTCCCAAGAGATGAAAACTGCTCTACCCTCAAGRAAGAAAGCAATAATAAGTGAGGTTGACTTGCCCAACAGGCATGTAAGGTCCAAATAAAGAGTCATATACTAACTGCAGTCTCTATCCAGAAAGCAAGGCTTCATATGGCAGCTTGTCCACACTATCAGAGCAAACACAGACCACAGGTATCTCAGGGCACAGACAGTACAAAATATATTCATTCTACAGCTACAAAAAACAACCTGGTATGAATAGAGTGCATCCCATGTATCACCTCAACCACACTGTTACCCTGGGGCGAGTCCATTCACAGGACAGCGATTACACAACAGCAAACACACCACAAGGCCAAGGGAATCACCCACCAGGGGAAGCCAGACCTTAACAGAGAAGAGTGAATTAGCAGCACGACCTCAGAAATTAAATCACAGGCTTGGAAATCAAATTGTGACATATCAATGCTGCAACTCTTACTCTACATAGCACTGGGGTTGGAATGAGATGATCTTTAAGGTCCCTTCCAACCCACAACTTTCTATGATTCTATGACATGCAGATACTAACCATARTAACTGGGTTTCTTTGTTGTTTTGAGGGAGGTTGGCAGGTGTGCCTCTGTCATACAATATAGCTAAGAAGACAGCTGTATGGAAAATAAGCAATTTATTTGACCCTCAGAAGCAAAGTAGAAAGAATAACTCTTATGATTACTGAACTGAGCAAATCAGGACACTGAGGATATTGTAGAGGATAAATACACATGAAAGCAATTTTTTTTGTCAGTCTGTTTTCACAAAACAACTTCCACTGGGGAAACATGTTCATTGTGGCTGACTACTTTTAGTTGATGAAAGGAAGGTTATGTCATTTTCTATCAGACTATCAGACAGAGAACAGAAAATGTTACAGGAAGACTTTCTCTCCTTCTGAAGCTCCAGTTATACAGATCTTCAAGGTTTCCACTCCAGCCTGTTTCTGAAGCTTTCAAAATTCTGCTATCAGAGATGATGTCTGCATCCAGGGTTGATAAGGTATAGACAAAACTCTCAAATATACACTAGCTACAGAAATATTTAAAGGTTACCTATTTTTGTTCCCTCATATACAAAATCATTCCCACCAGTAGTCAGGCAACTGTCTATTCTAGACCAGCAATGAAATCATTAAGAAGGATGAAATCACACCTACTTAGGAAGTAAAACTCTCATGTTAGGGACAATTTTTCACTACACCCATAAGTTTGGATCTCCAAGTACTGTAACATTTTCTTGGCACTGTGGCATAAATTGAATTACTCAATTTAAGAACTTCACRTAAAAAAAACTTTTTTAAAATTATCCATATGGTTTCTGAAGGAAATTCAGCTTATTTTATCACATTATCTGCCCACTCACTCTCTAAGTCTGTTGGCTGATTCTAGTTAAATTCTGCGAGGGATGAAAACCTTTCAAAATAATTATGCTCCTACAAATTAAACAACAATCAGCTGCTGGGAAGTGTCACTACCTGCAGCCTCCACAGAGCAAGGGAGGAACTGCAGCACAACCCACTAAGCGCCGGCAGCATCTGATCTGACTGCCAGGCAGTGGCACTAGCTGCTGCACCTGCCAGCTCTCGTAAAAGGGACAGGCTTTAGGATGCAGCTGGGAGAAGTGTTTTTGCCCTATTCTGGACAGGAGTTTGGCAAGGGAACAAAGGGGCCAGAACAATTAATGTGCTGACAATTAACGAAGTCAGGCTTCATTAGCTTTTATGCTCAGCAACCCCACTGTTATAGCTCATGATTGTTACTTGTTTCTCAGAATCCCACAGAATAGGTCAGGTTGGAAGGGATCATAGGGTGTCATCTGATCCAACCTCCCTGCTCTAGTAGGGACATCCCAGAGCATTGTGCAGGATTGCATCAAGACAGTTCTTGAGTAYCTCCAGCGAGGGAGACTCCACACCCTCTCTGGACAACCYGTTCCAGTGCTCAGTCACCCACACAGTAAAGAAGTTCTTCCTCATGTTCAGGTGGAACTTCCTGTGCATCCGTTTCAGTCTGTTGCCTCTTGCCCTATTGCTGGGCACCACCGAGCAGAGCCTGGCTGCATGCTCATGGCTTCCTCCCTTCAGTTACTGGTAAAAATTGAACAGATCCCCTATCAGTCATCTSGGGACAAGAACAGCCCAGATCCCTCAGCCCTTCCTCGTAAAAGAGATGCCCTTGTTCGTTTGCTTTTTCACTCAGGAGCCCATTAGCCATGACAAGACAGCATCACTGAAAGATGAGGCGAGTAAATTCTACCACACAGATTCTGACACGCTCATAGTCTCACCCTGTGCTGAGTAATGGAGTGATGAGATTGACACAAGTCTTTTTTCCTCCAGTGTTTCTAGCAGCTGGCAAAATAGAGCACACTGGAAATCTGCCAGAAGCAAAGCCAGGATTTATTCAGTGGTGTTAAGATGAACATACATGAAAGATGTGAAGAAGAGAGAGATGAAACTTGGGCAGTGGAGAAAAGAGAGGAAGCACATGTAACACAGAACAGCCATATTAGATCTGCAGGTCAAGTTTCTGGATGCTCACAGAAATTTCATCTAGAACTCTCAGAAACAATGTACATAAAAATCGCATAAAAGCTGTAAAGATTCCTTTTTCTGGAAATAAAACGTTTTTGTACTAAGTGTTTACTTCCATAATTCAGAAACAGCTTCTGTGTGTCAATAAGTAAACACAGTCTGTCAAGTAAAAACAAATGTTTGAAACTTTTGAAAATTACACAGAAGTGTCAAAGACATCCCTGCTTCTGGAGAGAGGTCTGCGAATGACGACTATTCGTCCTACAGTACTAAGACAGTAAAAGGGAGAAGGCTCCTGTGCTCAGGCTGACACCAAGGAAAGAAAAGTTATCCAGTTTAACCTGAACCAGAAAAATGTTTCCAGCCAGGGCTGTTGTACTGCAGCCTATTTATCACCATATTATCCAGATATGTCAAGAGACTTTCCCATCATTTTAGAAAATTTTGTTAGTAAAATAAAATAACATAACATAAAATRAAATAAAGACAGAAACACCTTCTGAGCTTAAACTGATGGTACTGCTAAGGCTTGCAGGAAATAAATGTTTTGAGAAAAATACAGCAATGTAGATTCAACTATACAAGTCAGTTTTCTCAACCTCTTATTTCTTTGCCGTGCATGCTGTGAGCTCTGAAAGCAGATATATTTATTTAAGAGAAATGGTATGCCTAACTCACATGCTCCATAGGACAAAAAAAAAAAAAAATTAAGTTCCAAACCCTACTGAATCAGCCAGAATAACAGCTCTAAAGATCAAGCACAAGGCTTCTCTGATCTGCCAGGACCACATAGAGCTACCACAAAGGTGATGAAAGCCATCAGGTTTCCCACTGGAGGAATTGGTACAGGAACAGTGGAGAGAGACACAGCCTTTCCTTCCCTCAGCCAGGCCAGAGTAGCAGGATCTGTAATGCACTCTCCTCTAGTGATGATTTATGAGATTTTGGTAATTGTTCCCATAAAACCACCACTCCAACCTAGCTGCAAAATCAGGACAGAAGAGATCCATGGGTTCTTGAAACTCAACTGCTAGAAAAAGCACCTCCAGAAAAACTACTTTTCTTTCTTTTTTAAGCCAGTGTTTGTGATCAAATGCACATTACATCAGCAACACATTTGTCAAATAAAGAAGAAAAATTGTACACACAGTAGTACAGCCAACTGGGAAAATATGTGGGAAGGTTCTTCTAATAAGTATTTTTCATTAAAAAAAAAAATCTGGGGGATATCCAGATCTGTAGCAGCACACAAGTTTACCCCAATAATAAACTTGTAAAATACTCACTTCATTTTCCTTCTTTTCATTTTTCTTTACTGGAGTTTCCAATAAAATAAAGCAGTATAGCTTCATTTTCTAAACAARAAAATGTTACCAAAGAAAGCTTCAAGAATAGCAGTAGATGGCATTTGGAAAAGAAAGCAAAAACCAAACTTAAAACATTAATTTATGCACAAAATAAAACTACATTTTAAAAATTTTCAGCTGACATGGAAAACAAAACTTTAATTTTTAAAACAAACCTTTAAATAGCCTTTCTAGAAAAATGAGCTCCTATTTTAGTGTTTATTACAAAATGAGGGATTATAGTTACTAATTCTAATTGTAAATGAGACCTGATATTGCTAATTTATGTAAACAGATATCCAAAGACAAATATTCCATCATCCAAAAGATGGAAACGATATAACAAGGAAGAGTGAAATATACAAGGGATTTAGTAATTATACTGCATCACCTCTAAAAGACAGAGGGGTAAAGTGTGTGGCAGTGGCACGAAAAGGAGGATGGGGTTGTGTGAGGAATCTGCTCTTGCAGGTGCCCTCCACGAGGCAYGAGAGGGATTTTAGACAGCTTTTATACACAGAGGGCACAAAGAGACACCACTGGCAACTGCTACCTGAGCAAGAAAGGTCTTGAATTCTGCCTGTCTTTTAGGCATCATACACATCACTGCTCATCTTTTAAAAGTTCCCATAATGTCAATTATAATATTTTTAATAAACTGAGTAATTTTCCAGTCTATATTTTATTTTCAGTAAAAACCTAATGATCTTGGAGAGAAAAAAAGTTGTGTTTTATTGAATAAAAACCAGAGTGGAAACACTTATAAAGAAAACACATTACATTTTAGCTTCCCAGTACTACATAAAAAGCAGAAGCTACTTTGCAAATAAATCAAACATGAACTCAAAAGAGAAAAGGTCTATTACAAACAGTAAAACACTATGCTACATTTACCTTAGACTGGGTTTATTATTTCTAAGTGAACTATTAGTCAACAGCAATATTTAGAAAGCTGATTTTACCAGTGCATTCAAGAGGAGCAGCAGTCTAAGTTTCCAKGTAACTACCTCTCTCTCAAAGAATTCTAAGTCATTTAATCAATAACTCTGTATATAGCAAATTAAATCCATCAGCTACAGTTTGATGAGGCAAGTATTGACTCAAAAGTTTTTAAGAAAGCTGATTATTTCCCACATTCAATWAGAAATAGCAACACCATATACATAGATCACATGACAAATGCTGTGGAAAATGTAGTCCTGTAATTAAGCAGAAGACTAATTATTTATAAAAAGCATTTGCTCATTTACTAGATACAATCTAAACTTCATGGTTCATGAAGCATGATAACATTCAATTGAATATGCAGGCAATAAAATTTCAGATCCTGCCTGAATTCCAACTAATAGAGGGCCACCTCAATATTAAAAAAAAAAAAATGGTATGTAAACAGATAATTCAACTTCATAGAGAATAAAGATGTGTCATTCAAAGTAAAACATGGGAGTGACAAAGAGACAGTGGAAACAATGTTAAGTCACAAAAATACTTCACCGTTAACTCAATCTTTCACTAAATCTGGAACTTGGGCTCAACCACATTCTTACACTCAACTCTATCTTGAAAATGGACTAATTTGCAGGGTCAGACTGTAARTAAGTGTATTTTCAATCCATTACACAGGGCAAAAACCAAATCACTGACAGACACCGCACTCAGTGAGTACACACTCCTGCTCTCCTTGGTGTCCATACCAGCCATGCTAGCTGGCTGCTGCTGAGCTGCTCCCCTGCACCGTGCTACAGAGCCAAGGTTTCCATTCCTGTGTCCCCCAGGGGTGCAGCAATGCCAATCTCCACYACCTCTGCCACTCGGGAGAGGGGAATTGCAGCACAGCCAGCGTGGGGTGCAAGGCAATAGGACAGGGCTTGGGGGAATGGCAGCAGGGTGGCTGCAGTGATGTTTTTCTTTTTTCCCTCTGGGATTCGGGATGAAACAGGGGGCAAGCGCATGGGGGAGGGATGATGAGCAGGAAGATCAAGGGGGGTCAACAGTATAGGGAGAGAGTGGAAAAAAAKTTTTCTAGAGGGCTTCCCAGGATGCCAGAAGGAACTGGCTCTCCTCAGGAAGGCTTCCTATTTTAGGGACAATCACATTTCCCCTTAACTTCATAGCAAAATTTTTGTTTTCATTACAAAGTKACAGGATTGCACATCTGTGATTGGTGCTTAGAGCCAGAGCTCAGGAATAGTTGTGTGATGCCACAGGCAAACTGCTCTGCATCCCTCGGAGGACACCCTGCACTGCAAATCATAATTCAGAGAATTAATGGCCCTTTTATTTTCTCTACTTGGCACTGAGAGGCACTGAGCTGCAACAGGCCTGTAAGGCTGCAGTGAGTTGCCCTTCCAGCACAGCCCCAGAGCACAGCTGGGGAAAATGGAAGCCATAGCCTTTTGCTATGAAGATACTAAACAAGCCTCCCACGCTCAGTCCTAGRTTCCCACATTCTGAAATACACAGAAAATCTGTTCAATTCTTCAAAACTTAAATCTTTAAGGATACTTATTTTCAAAATTAAATTTATATTTAAATCCTTGTAGCCATACAGACAACTTTTGAGCAGCAAAACTTTATCTGCTTTTCAAATTCAAGTTTCAGAACGTCCTGTCTTGGTTATAATTTTAAACCTGAAAACTCTTTACGTCATTAATTACAAGAACCTTCTACCATTTCTGCCAAATTCAGGTCCCCCTAAAAATGTTTGCATCCCACGAACTCAAGTAATGCTTTAGAGATCAGGTTTTAGGGTAGGTGGAAACAGAGAACAGCCTCTCTCMTTGGCTCCGCAGCTTTCTGGCAAAGGCACTGGACCCTGCCGCAACCACATCCCACAGGACAGGGCTCTTCCTCCATGACAGAAAATCACAGGGAGAGGGAAAGAATGAAAACATTTCCCTCCTCAGAAGAAAAAAGGATCACTGTGCTAAGAAAAAAAAGGTAACAGTATTTCAACGCTTTTATTTTTCTAATTAAGACAAACTAACAATTAATTAAAACACTGCCCCACTGCATGCAGAATGGAAGAGTCTCCATTTAGTTTTTTAACTCCCACCAGCAGAGTCATGGAAGACAGTTTGGGGCTGTAAACAAGGCTGCTTCTGGCCCTGAAGCATTGCCATGACTGCAAGAGAAAAGCTGCAGGGGACCAAGGAGGGACCAAGGAGGGTCTATGAGCATGATGGAGACTCAAATCCCTCCTTCTTGTCCCACACAGTGTCCACTGTAACGAGCTTTCCGGACCATGGAGGCAGCTTGGGAAGAGATGCAGGGATGCTGGGATGATCCAAGCTGCACCCAACTGACATGTTYCTCCAGTCAAAACAGGTGCAACAGGGAGGGACTACTACAGCATTAACACCCCAGACATTTCAGAGTCAGTAATACCATCATATAATTGTTACAGGCTACTTTTATTTTAAATGGAAGTCGYACAAAAGTTTTCAGGAATTAATGCYATATAAAAGTACTGATTTCTCCTTATGAATCGTTCTATCTGACAGCGCAGTAAGTGCCATAAAGCAGGATTTAGTACTTGTGATATAAAATGCTTGGTTTTTATATAGATGTACATAAGGCAAGGAAAAATATCTCAAGGGAAATCCGCACCAAATCGTAAACCACAAGAGGGACATGGAGATTAAAATTCTGGAGACATTGTGTATTAAACGAGCAGTATACTATTGAAAAAAAAAATCAATTGAAGCAAATTCAGTACTTCTACAATTATTATAGCACAATAACTGTCATTTTGAAGGATGAAGGTTGGTTATTTCAAAGGTTTCTATACAGCACTTCTCTGCCTACTTGAAATGCAGTATTTTTAAACTGCAGTATCAGCCAGCCAAATAAATGTATCAGACACCTTCGAGCAATGCACTTAAATGAGAGAATATTCATAAAGGTTTTAGAAAGACATCTCAATTCACTGACCTAAATATTACAAAGCAAATCAACAGAATGTCTTCTACATGCAACCGTGTTGGAAAATTTCATTTACTTCTTATCTTATAATTAAACTACTGGCTTAATACTTTGTATTTCTATGGTACCTTTCACCCAGGGAGCTTAACGTGCTTTACAAACATTATCAGCTTTTACAGTTAGCTGGCTTTTGTGATGAGACACTATATTGCAGACTTCCAGTTTGAGGTTTTATGTTAATTACAAACAAGCAAAAAGGGGATCTCAAGTCATCCCAGGTAACATAAAGTTCATCCAAATCAAGTGAGTTACTGTGAGTTCATTAATACAACAGTCAACTCAGAAAAGCAAGAAGGAGGAGCACACCACAAAACATACTTCTTTGGATATTCTGCTGCATCACTGCTGCCATTTTAAAAATAATATTTCCAAAGACTTGAAATTATTTTAAAATATTTTTTAAAATTTGTAGTAAATAAAGCTGGAAAAATTGACACATACTAGCATGTTTGCCTRTACAATTCCTTCACTTTGTAAAACATGAAGAAATGGATGGCTTTAGGGAGTGACAGATTTCATGAGTGGACTATAAAATGGATTAGAAATTAGCTGGAGAGGAACATCCAGAGGGTAACGGYCAATGGCTCAGAGTCTCAATGGCAAGTGACACCCCTCAGTGGTCCACAGCTGAACCAGTGTTATTAAATATCTTCATTATTATATGGATGAAGGGATCAAGTGCACCCTCAGCAAACTGGCAGGTGACACACCTGAAGCACAGGATGCCACCCAGAGGAACCTGGACAAGCTTGAGCAGTGGGCCCATGGGAATCTCATGAGGTTTGACAAGACCAAATGCAAGGTGCTGCACCTGGATCAGGACAAACCCTGGTAATCMACACAGGCTGGGGGATGAACAGATCGAGAGCAGCCCTGGGGAGAAGGACTTGGGGGTGCTGGTGGAGGAGAGGCTGGACAGGACCCAGCATTGCGTGCTTGCAGCTCAGAAAGCCAAAAGCATCCTGCATCCAAGGCAGCGTGGGCAGCAGGGTGAGGGAGGGGATTGTGCCTCTCTGCTCGGCACTGGTGAGACCCCACCTGCAGTGCTGCAGCCACGCTGGGGTCCCCAGCACAGAAAGGACATCGACCTGTTCTATCAAACCCAGGGGAGATCACCAAACTGATCAGAGGGATAGAGCACCTCTCCTGTGAGGGAAGGATGAGAGAACTGGGTTCGTTCAGCCTGAAAAAGAGAACATTTTGGGGTAACCTAATTGGGGCCTTYGAGTACCTGAAGRSAGCCCACAAGAAAGCTGGAGAAAAAAAATTTACAAGAGCATGGAATGACAGGACAAGAAAGAATGGCTTTAACCTGGAAAAAACTAGATAATAGGAAGGCATTCTTCACTGTGAGGGTGGTGAGGCATGGGAACAGGTAGCCCAGAGAAGTTGTGAATGCCCCATTCCTAGAAGTGTCCAGGCCTAGGCTGCAACCAACAGGGCTTGGAGCAACCTGGTTTAGTGGAAGGTGTCCTTGCCCATGGCTGGGGGTTTGGAAATGGATGATCTTCAAGGTCCCTTCCAACCCAAACCATTCTATGATTCTGTGATTTCAACATAACACAACCAATACTTCTTTACTGGGCATATTGAAACAGCTTTTTGAGGTTTCATTGCTCCAATAACTCTGTTAWAATCCATGTGCACCAAGATGTAAATCACCCTTAAATCACTTTGCCTAGAAGTGCTTAAAATGTTAGAGACCTTGCCACACAGCAGCAACAGACAGAATTCTTTAAAGTTCATCTAAAGCAACCTGCAGCAGTAAGTACCACCACTTTCACTACGTGTGCTCAGGCCATGAAGGACAGAACATAAGTGTAGAAGTCAAAGCTCAGCACTATTAAGAACATAAAATATTTAAACAAACATTTTAAAGTAATAAAAAATATATATGTACAACTCACTGCTGCAGAAGGAAGCATCCTTACAGAAAAAAATGAAAATATTTTATAAAATTACAGATTCAGAAAAAATAGAGAAGAATGCTGAAGTACCAAGTGGAGACTTTCTAAGATGGCACAATCTCAATGTTTACATCGGGTATAGAGTTCAGTTCACCTGTGTCCTGATTAGAAAGGGAAAAAACAAATTTTTAGTGCCGAGCAGGCCACATGCTCTACAGACACCATATACTTTTACTGAAAAACTACTCAAGCAATTKTTTACAGAGCTTTCAATATTTTATTGGGACCATTTATTTTCTCTTCCCACCTGGAAAGCACAGCACTTCATTCTGCTGTATGCTCAACACTTTCAGGATTCATGAGAAAAGAAAAATTACAGCTAATACTTTTTCAAAACCTTTCAGAATATCCTAAAACAGCTTTTCTGAATACAAGTAYTTTATATCCAAGATTTAGACTCTTTCAAGTACAGTCAAATACTGCATCCCAGTAGGAAAGAAATACTACCTCCCTTTCCTGAGATATAAAATTRTAATATTTTGTCATTTAAGGTCACAAGATACAAGACACGCCCCAACCAAAAAACAAAACAA
>NW_026623242.1:2236991-2269078 GCF_030028575.1 Malurus melanocephalus
AAAAAAAACTCCTAGTGGAAAAATTGATTTTGGAGAAAGATTTCACAAGCTGTGGTGAAGAACAGATTGACATTACAAAGATAATACAAAAGAATGAAGGCACAGAGACAGAAAAACAAGCAGCATTCAAAGCTGCATGAAAAAAATGAATATACAGCATGTAATTCTGCAAGTCAATACACAGATCTCTTTCTGCCTCRCTTTCCTCCATTCCTATCTGCATCTCACTGTCATTAAAGTGCATCATGGCACTCCTCCTGTACTTCAAATCATGTGCACAATGATGCTGAAGGGATTGTAGTGACTTTTTGGACACGTCCACAGTACTAAAGCTATTGCTCCAARAGGCAGTCAAATCTCAGTACACACCTGCATCACCCACTCCCTCCATTTACAAGACCTGAATGAAAGACATGATAATTCCTCATGTCAACAAAGCATTCAATTTCTTGTAACCTATTTATTTGAAGAATTAGTCTGTTGTAACAATGCTGAGGTCAATATTATGGTTTTGAATAACAGCAGGTTATAAAGTTAGGTATTTGCAGTCTGCCTGAAACCTTTTGTGCTCATAAAACCTCTTCTAAAGATCTACAGACCTGTTACATGAACCAATTATCACATGCATATGCTGAACTAATTTAAGTGGAAATGTGCTGGAAAACATGGGTATGAAGGCAAGTAAGAGCAGTTCTTCCACCAGCTGCCAGAAAGCAGTCCCTACCTGGTGTAAGGGAAGCGAAACATAACAGATTTGACAGTCTGTAAGGGAAAACAGAAAAGGAACAAGAATGATGGCAACCCCCAGCCTTCTCACTGGGACATGCTTTGTCCTTGTGCCTAAGGATCACATCACCCTTTAAAAGACCACAGCAGATCAAAGCAAGCTCTTCTTTCCCCATGCTCACTCCTGATGGCACACACATGCTGGGCTCCCAGGTGGGCAGAGCTGGGCAGGGGACCCAGCCCCACACATCCTCTGCCTCAGGAAAGATGCCACCAGGCAGGGGAGTGAGCAATGATGTGCTCAAAGAAAGAGAAGGGGCAGCCATGTAGCACAGCGGGCAGACTGTGCCATTTTAAACTATTTTCTATCTGCTGACTTCTCTTTCTTATGCTACTATAACTGAAGGTTAGGCAATTTTTTTTTTTTGTGGTTAGGTCAAACACATCATCAAAAAGCTTCAAGTAGTTTACATTAAATCCCTTAAATTGAACTGCTGCAAATGATGAGGTTATATGTGGCCTGAAGCAATCATTTAAAAAAAAAAAAATCTCTTTCAGGTCGAGTGGAAATATATGACTCGTTAAGCCAGGGCAAAATCAGTTATGGCCCGGAGATGAAACTTCCCTTTTGTKTGAATAAAACTGACATTTCTGTTCCACACTGCAGATTCAACAAACAAAAGTTAATTAATTTAGGACAGCAATTTTTTTAATGTTTTTGGCAACATCTTAAACCAGTGAATACAAACTTAAGTATTTATGATGTTCTGAAGCCTCAGAAGAGTGCAGCAGCTGAGCAATTCAGGACACTAAAAGTAATGCCAATAGCTGGGTCATGGTCTGTACAGCATTCAGATTGTTATACCATCACTCATTTGCCAAATGCCATTTGCATCTAGATATTTCTTCTTTTCCAGCTAAGTGATTCATACTGTTGCTTGCTTCCTTAAATTGTTACTGCTGCAAGGACCAGTTCCATTTTTAACTGATGCTCATTTGTTACTTGTGAATTATACCAATAGCTTGCAGTATGTTTATAACCTCAAATCACCACATGCATTTCATATGCACGTATATTAAGCAACACAGAATACAGTAAAAAGACAATAATGTGTCGTAACATTTACCAGTCATTTGCCAGAATCAATYCCTGATAAGATGAGTGGACTAATTTCCCCAGAGACAGATCATACTGTAGATGATAAGAGAATAAAGCACAGCTTCTCTACCAAGTCTGGAGATGTGAAACAACACCTCAAGTTGTAAGCTGGCCTGTGTTCAATAAACATGGTTAGCACCACTGTAGTTTATTCTATGCAAAATATTTCTTACATGAGATGCATGAAATTTAGCATTTCATCATCTTTTACATTTCAGTAACAGCTTCAACTTTCAGTTAAAGGGTACTCTGGTTTTATTTTTTCCAATAATGGAGTCATATGAAAGCCTGGGGTTACAATTAAGTAATGTTCTATCATGCCAAATACTTGGGCTTAATCCTCTGCCCTCCTATGAGCTCCMAGTCTGAAGTTACATAGTATTAAGTCACCCTTAGCTTCAATTATTTTTCAAAGGGTCGAACAGAGCTTCTTCTTGCCTACTCTGACCTGTTCTSTACAACAAGCTCCTAAGCACAGGCTCTCTGTAGGAAATCTACTTCCACATTTGCAAAATGTTTTCACTTACAAAATCCCATTTGATTCAAAAATCCTCCTTTATCTCTATTTACAACAACAAACTTCCAATCTTCCATGTTTTAGAACACAGCTCCAAAGGAACTGCAGACAAGTACTTGATATTTGAAAGAAGCTAAGCTCAGGCAGACAGGTTTGGTTCTGRATGTTCCATAATGGCTGAAAGAAATGTTGCTGCTTTAAAAAATAAATTAAAACAAAAAATAGCAATTCCGAGGGAATTCTGATCAGAGATGGAAAATGTTTGTATCTAAATACTTCCACTTGCCATACAGAACACAGCACATACAGCACCTTTTTGGCCTGATGCGTATTTCAACCTCAGTAACCAAACTAGAAGAGCTACAAAGTTTCTGTTGGCAAAACAAAATGACAGATACATGGTCACCCCAGCATAACCAGTACACTAAGTTTAATCAGCAATTATTTCCAAAGCCCCAGGCAGAATGTTATAGAATCCCTATACCAGAACATCCTAATGTCCCAGCTCAATTCTGGCAAAAAGCATGCATTTCCCACTCCATCTCCAATGACAAAAACTCCAGACAGGAACAGATCACTATAGCCTGGGGTTAGGAAAAAGAAAACTCTCCTATACGAATGTTATTTGTGCAGAGGACTTTAACCCAGCCAAGCCTTTGCTACAGCCACTGCACAAGCACAGCAGCCCATGAGGTGATCCACTGCCCTGCTGCAGCTCCCACTCCTGTGGGATGTTTGCAGGACTTTAGAAAGGACTGACTAGAAGCTGCAAATACGCTACGGAAATACAAAACTCTTGACAAACAATATTCTTAAAAGCTGAAGAAAATAAAGTCAAATGACTAGAGATATGGATCTGATATGGAATGATCAAGAGAGGCATATTTAATTATAGATTCAATTGAAAACAACAGTTCTGCAAAGAATTCAGGAAAAAGATCAGAACTGGGTATGCTCATAAAAGAGAAAATTATAACACAAAACCTATTTTTTTTTTTATTTGCATTGCTCAAAGCAGACACCTGTAGAAATTGTCAAGGATAAAAAAAAATCATTTATTGTGGCTAAGGTAAATAGGGAAGAATACATTAATTCTTTATTTGTACAGCTACTGCGCTTACTATAGTAATTTTCTAAAAAAAGAAAGCAATGCCGTTTCATAATTACTATACTACACCAGTAGGTTTTTTTTTTCTCTAAATAAAACACAGGCAAATATTACTTAAAAAAAAAAAAATAAATACATATATACATATTTAACCAACACTCTAAACCAATTTTACTAATAGGGCACCTCAGACTTGTCCAAAAACCAGTCGGTCATTGTGKAAGACTGCTCTGAGATGCATTTCCTGCAAACAGAAAAAATACAGAGGGAACAAGATACTCAGTTCTGCTGGATCATGGGGGAAGGTTCTGAAGACCTGAAAAGTGACAAAGCACTGAAATCATAAGGAAAAGTCAGAAAAGCCAAATATATTTCATCTGCTTAACAAAGCTGCACAGGAACATCCTCACATTGAAGGATGACAGGACTAATTCAGAAAATTACAAGGGCTGGGGAAATCATTATGAATGACAGAATGAAATCATTGARTACATAAATTCTGACCAAAAAAAAAGCTATTTGATTATGAAATAATTTCCAAAAGAAAATGACAGAAACATCATTGCCAATGACAAGCCTAATACTACACCAAAAAATCTTGAAAATAAAGACAACTTCTTTGTTTGCTAGTTAGAAACAGTACCTAATTGACTCTTGCATAGATAATTTTTCAAAATCAGAAAAGATGGATGATGATCTGCTRTTAGAGGGAAGCTGTCACTAGTTTGGCAGATCTGCATTAAGATCTATGCTACTCAGTATATTCCTAACACAGCTAGGAAAAAAACTTGAAAACTAGGGTGAAAGATTTATTGACAATATTTAAATTAGCCAGAAATAAAAATGCGTTGATTGCAAAAAGAAGTTTAGAAGTTACATTTACAAAAGGCTGTCCACTTGGGRAAAAAGTCAATCTTCATGTCACAAATAAAGTAATGAGCTCGTATCCTACTCAACTTGGAAGTATAATTCTGGGATATATAGCTGGTAATTKCATGAAGCAACCCCTCATCACCTTTCCAGCTAAGGAGTATTTCTGCCTTGGGTGTAGGACACATGGTGGGATGACAGGGTACGACATTTTGGGATTGCATGGGGCTTATGAGCATGTGAGTGGCAATGGAGAGCACAAGTGTCTGGGAGCAAGGGGTTYGATCAGTGGGTCTCCGAGGTGTCTCTAGGGATGAGAGCACCTGGGGTGGTGGCTGTGGGACCAGGGAGCTCATCCATCCAGGTGCCAGCAACTGGGGACACTAGGACAGCCGCTGGRCAGAGCCAGCATCTGAGCTCAGCTGCTGAGAGGCTCCTCCAGTGCATCCAACACACTCCCAGAGCTCCCTCCTGCTCACACAGAACGGTGTATGAGTGCTCTCTCTGCCTGCCTGATCTCTGGCACACACACACACAGAGCACCCCCATGCCTGCTGGGGATACATTTCAGACTCAGCACTGGCCRGCCCTGAGGCATGAAGCAGCAGCTGCCTTGCTTCTCCCAGGCTGGCGGACCCAGCACGATGTATTTTCCTCCAACACAAAATAGATGCTTTCAGGCAACCATCAGCTAAATGCTAATGCTTAGCAGTCTCAACAAAACAGCAGGTTATTAGAAGCTATGCAGAGGAGAGAACAGAGACAAGCTTAATACTGCCATTAAACCCACTGCACCTTGAATGCTGCCTGCAGCTCTGGTCCTCTCCCCACACAATCAATAGCTGAGCAGCTGATACCCCACTGCCGGGAGAGGGGAGAAGCAGCCAGGATATAACAATGGCTGATAAAATTCCCAGCCTGGATGAAGAGTTGTACCTCTCATAGCCCAGGAGCTAGGGATTAACAGTAACATGCTCACAATGAACAAATAGASGTAGTATTCACACAACCTTGGTTTAAGTCACGGGATGCTGCCACAAGACACTAGGGCTGCTGAAACTCCACAGCTTTAATGAGAGGCTCAACATTGACAGAAGAGAAATGCAGTAACAGTCAATACCCACAGGGAAATCACCCCTATGTCAGGAAAATATTCTGACTCACATACCACTGAAGGGTGGGAGAAGACAGATGGTGGGGTCATTACTTTGGTGCTGTAATCTTCTCAAGCTTTTCATTTTTGGCCACTGTCACAAAGGATATGGGGTAAGACAGACTTTGGGTCTGACTCAATATGAGTAATTCCTATATTCTGTTCTTGATTTTTAAAAGAATTTAAAATAGTAATGACACAGAGGACATCTTCACAAAGTGCTGATACTTTTCTTATAATGTAGTCAGACCAATCTGAAGCTTCTTCCCTTTTTTCCAGAATGAAGCCCCTTTCTTAACCTGGATCATTTTACAGACCAAGGTTAGAGAAAGAACCTGCAGGATAAGCGCCACAACAAGGAAAGCCATCATCCTCCTCTGGGGAAATGGATAGAGCTGGACAAAGGAGAAATGGGAAAACAATGCCAGTWTAGATAGACCTACTATTGACAGAAGCAGCCAAAGCCCCCCTTGCTGTGCTAAACAGATATAGCTGGTATGAGCAAAGGAAGGTTAAGGCACAAACGCACGAGAATCCTCCCACACCGCCCCCTACATAGCACAGGGACCAACTCCCAAAACCCTTTAGCAGCAATCCCACATGTAACAGCCTTGATTTTTGCAGTGAGGGATTTGCAACCTCAGGCTGCCTAGAGTCCTTGCAGTACAGATTCTACTGGACAATAAAAGTTAACTCTATAAACCTCTGAATGAATACCAGCCGACTCTGATAGTGAAACCAAAAATCATGATTCATTAATTCCACCACAATACCYGCCTTGTCTGATGTAACTCCTGTGTGACAGAAGAGGTCCAGTTCATACCTACTCACACCACACTTTGGTGTTTGGAGATACAGATTTTCTTCAAACAACATAGACACCTTTGAGAAGCACAATGACACAAACTGCATCTGTTCCAAAAAATATTTAAAACACCAATCATGCACCGTTATGTCATTAGCAAAGCAGAGAAGGGAGAGATTGGGTTTAAATCTATTCATTTTTAAGCAGTTCTCAGTTTAGGCAAAAAGCACAGTATGAACTACAAACAATTATCTAAAATGTTACAATTACATGGAGCCACCTCAGGCAAAGCTTTCRGAAGCAGCAGGGACGATTTTCCCACACTGGAGACAGAAACACAGTCATCATGACAGCACTTCGTTACTGTTATTTAAAAGGACAGAGTCTAGACTGAAGACACAGAATCAGCAACTTCCAACTCAAGTTCAAGGAAGTCAGGCGATTCAAATGCCTGCAAGTAAATAAGCAATAAAGGAAAGGGGACAAAAAAGTATTTGAAACAGCAAACATGCACTCACAAAACACACTGCCAATAATGGTAGTATTTCAAATCTACAAGACAAWGACCACTGATTGACAACAGCTTTCAATGAACAGACATCCTGTTTGGTCAAGTAGGAGCTCTAGTGCATGAGAAGACATCAAACATATATAACAAGAGACCATTAATCCATTACTACTTCCAAAAATGAAAGGCAAAATAGCATTAAAATACATTTAAAACAAGGATATTCTTTATTAAACTCTTAATGAATATGATTTATTTATTTATTTATTTATTTATTTATTTTTAAAGAAAGCGGAACAATATGTTCTGTCTAAATCCCAACTGAAGAAAAATCCTCTGAGATAGACTTAGGCTCGCCATGGTTAGGGGACAACTGGGAGAAATTAATTTCCATAAGAGGCCCACTCAGATCTTCCYGAGCTTCATTCAAGTAGGATTCTTTACATGTACAAACCTTGAGTCTATCTGTGGGACAAATCATCTTTCAACGTTCTCCCATGCAAACACAGGAAAAYAGAATTACCATGCACCCTTAGCCGAGACACAGAAACCCAAGATGGGATAAATAGAACTTTCCTGCAATCACAGACAGGATTTCAGCACATGATGGAGGAGCACATAAGGACTCCARCATTGCTCCTGCTTTCGATATTTGCAACATTATCCTTATCCCCATTTGTACTTTATTCTCAGGTGGTTAGTAATAGCAGGTCATCTCTAAAAGCTTAAACAAGATATGCAAGAGCAGCAGAATTTTTTGCAGGTGGTTGTAGACCACAAAGTATTACTTCATGCAAACCAGCAGTGAAAACACTCATTGCTTTATAACCTGTAAAGGGGAAGGACTGGGAAAGAAGATAATGTAGAACCTCAAAACACAGCATAGGAAACTCTGGAAATACAACTAGTTAGTTTTGAGACTCAGCTAATAAATGTCATTGAAAGCACTTGGCACAACATCATTACTTTTAGACACACCTGCATGATGTTCACATCACCCTAAAATGGAAACACCACTTGCTGAAACTGAATTTCCAACTGAATTTTGTTTCCAGCTTGAAAAAAAAAGAAAAAAAGCATCTGGTATGTGGCAGGGAAGGAGGGTTGCCAATAACTTCTATATGCACTTACACGTATTTCTGGGTGGATGAGTGGATTTAATTTAAAATAAAYACATAAAAAATTAAAAACATACAAAGTGAACAACTACTGACAAGGAGTGGGAAATGTACCCATGGTGTTAAAAGATTAAACATTTCATTTGCAGTCTCTAGCATTAAGTGTGATGATAGAGAAAGCTAGGAATTAATGAACCATTCTAGTCTTGACATTAGGCTAGTCCCCATAAATGGCAWGTAGCTGATTTCAGAACAAGAACAAATCTTATCAATGTGTAGCACTATCCAGTGTTTCAATAAGCCTTTACTCTCAGATGGGACTCCTGATGAATCCTATGTGCAAAGCAGAATGGCATCCCTTCCCAGAGGATCACCTACACCTCCTCTTTCCAAACAAGATACATATTGGACTCTCAACCACACAGAAAGAATGCAACAGCAATGTGATTAACATGACCACAACTGAAACAAATTCAATTTACCCAACCAGTATACAGATTAAAACACAAAGTAATTGTCTGTTAATTAGACATGTTTCTGCCTCTCATTTTCCACAAAATATTCTACATGAACTTTTGCCTCAGTGCTAGCAGTTGAAGCCAGTCAAATAAAAGCATGACTGTAAATAAACCCACAGTAGCACAATTGTGTCTAAAATCTTGAAGCCTGTACTTTTCTTTTTAAATGGCATACAGATTATCTTTATTTGCTTAAAAAGYAAGCTACCAGAAGAGCCATTTTATGAGTTTTCTCCTTCCTGGAAGGGAAAACTGCAAAACACTAGGAAGAATTAGWGAGATGTTTTTGTACAGTGTTGTCTTTACTAGCATGATGGAAATCATGGAAATGAAAGTTGGTTAAAAACATGAATTTCATTAAAGCTATTTTTCTTGAAGGAAAGGAGAAGTATCAAAAATTTGAATTTTTGAAACATATCTTAGTAGGAGCTGAGACTGGCTACATTGTTGGTGCATGGTGGTGAATGCAAGCACAGATAAAAGGATTTGGACAAGAACAACAATATTCTGTCCATAGGAGAGACCTCAGTGTTAGAATCTGTCATTGAGCCACTACAAGAAACAACCTAATAGAGCCAAGTGTGCTCTGTAAAGCTGCACAAGCTAAACAGGGCCAGCCCAAGAGCACAGCAATCCAGCTGCAGTCTATAAATGCAAACCCAAGTCTAGCTGAGTTTGCAGCTTGTCTAGTCTCAAACTACCAGCAGTAAGCAAGGATGACAGCCAAAGCTAAAGCCAGCAGCCAGCCCTCATATAAAAATAACGTGTATAGTCTAAATTAGCTGCATTCCTGAGCAGCACCTTCCCCCAGGATTGTAACAGTGCTCAATATCAACAGGTAGAAGCACTTAAAATACTCTGAAAGAATTTAAGACAGACAAGGTCTACAATGTAAGAAAATAATACATGCATAAATTGCTTAAAAAACATTAGCAAATTAAGACAATCTGTCCTCAGTCCTTAACTCACTATACCTCATAATATAAAAAGTCATTAAACACAGAACGTGTCTGATGTCACCCAGCTCATATTTTTCTAAGTACTTGATTTTCAAAATATTTATAAATATACAATCCAGAAATGCTAAACCAGTTTGGTTTTTTAACAGCAGCACAATCTTCTTATATTATTTTTCACCTAATAATTTAAAATGGTGTTTTCTCCAAAATCAGGTAGGAGTTGTACAACAAGACTTTTTCCTTTTGCCCCTTTCCCAAACTTCTGAATGCTGGTTTTGAAAGAAATCTATTCATCAAATAACACACAGCACAAAACAAAGCAACAGCCAAGCAGAATAAATTGCACTGCTGCATACAGACTTTATTATCCAAAACATTACCTTAACAAACAAGTTTTTCTGAAGACTCATAGGCACTTTGCAATTTGTCCTCCATGAGGTCAGACTGCCTAATCATCCTACATCACTACAGCACATGGAAAGGGCACCCTGGGACATTATGCTCTGTAGCAGCATAAAACACTTTCAAATAATAGRTAGGATGAAAAAGACTACAGAAAAACAAAATAGATGTTTTCATTTCCCCAAGTTTTTATTCATTATCAAGCCCTTCTTTGTTTCCATTTCTCAGCAGACCCTTGAGTTTCTAGAGAACCTGAAAGATCATTTCCCAAAAAATCAATCTGAAACAATTGCATCAAGTCAATGCATACTAGCTTTGAAATATCGTCAAGCACACTTATTRCACACTACCAGAATCTGTGCAATAAGCATTCTGCAAGTTCTATTAATGATACTGTAAAAAGAAACATCCTATTTGTTCATTTATTTCCTGAGAAATGACACACCAACTTTATCTCAGCTCTCCCTCTGGGAACCAGGACTCATGTCRTAAGTATCAGCTCCTCAGGTAGCAAGAGAAGCCAATCCACTCTTAGAGAATAAAACCTTTCCAATTTTAACATTTATATAGATACTTATTCTAGTGGATATCAGTGCCAATGATTAAAATTGACACAGCTTTTATGTGCCTCTTGCTTTCCTGGATTTAACTGGTGAGCTGAAATTTCTCATKATATGTTCTGATTTAAATGACCAATTCCTTCTATTTTTATGTCTAGTAGACACTCTGAGAGAAAATGAATCCTTTATATAACATTAACCTTCYTTTCAGGCAACATTTTCTTTTGAAAACTTTAGATATTTCCTGTTCAACTCGGGGCATTTGAAGCCCAGTGGACAGGGCTCAGTGCTAGAGATTGCATAGACTTTCCAGAGAAACCCCACAAAATCACAGAAGGAGTGAGGCTGGAAGGGACCACCGTGGGTCATCTGGTGCAACTTACCCGCTCARGCAGGGTCATCCTAGAGCCTGGATTGCACAGGCTCGCACAGCAGGGGCTGACAGACAGACAGACCTCACTTAGATGCTACACTGCACACATCCATTAAAGATTTCACTGAGTTAAAAAAMCAGTATTTTGTCAGAGTCCACTCATTTGAGGACATTTGTCCATGGAACCACCATTCACAGGCAAATCTGCTGAGGGAACCCAAGCCTGGAATGGGCTACCCATTTCCATCAGCATGGAATAGGGACAGAGAGAGAAAATGCCCACAGCAGCAGTGGATAATGGATCAGGAGCTTAACAGGGACACAGGCAAACCCTTTGTGTTCATGGCACAGTAGGMAAACCCAAACATATAAATTGTAGCACAATGCTAAAGAGCATTCCCTCAGAAAGGGAATCACTGAAACACAAGCCAGCATAAATGATGAACACCTAAAAGGAGAGGGCTGAAGGCTACAGAATCAGGGCTTTGAAGTGACTACCCACACACCAGTCCTTCCTGCCACYCTGCAACGCTGCCTTCAAGGTAACCCTTCATTTTCACCCAAAGAAACCCCTGTACCTCAGTTTCAAGACACACAGACCCTGCCCTATCCAGTCTCCACCTCTTTTTCCCAAAGCCTGAAAACAGCTGTCTGCAGGGACTCCCTGCACTCTGCCAAAGCCTGAATAAACGTGCAACAGAGACAAGGGGAGCAGTGAAGAAAATCTTTTCCTAGCACTCCTATCAGATAAGCAGACTAGGAGAGCATGTCAGCAGTGGCCAAAAAATTAGCAGATGATTTTGATATGCAGGAATATATARCCCACACATCTACAATAATTAAGGAATGTTTGTAACACATGCACTCAATACAATCTGACTACTGCCTTTTTCTAAGGCAATCTTGACTTCACTCCCTTTGTAAAATTTAGCACAATAAATACAACACCATAGTTTGAATTCACCCCTYATTTTTCATGAGTACCTAAATTTAAAACCATTTTGGAGAAGAAAAAAAAAGACCAAAATTGAAACAGGAAATTCATCTTCCTCCCAGAGATATGTGACAAAGGCAGATTCTGCCTTTGTGAAGGCACAAAGTACAACTGAAAGCAGGATGACAGCTGTAAGACATAACACAATCAATTGCACCAGCAGCAGCACCATGAATTTGCTTCCCCACTGATGAAGTCCCTTCCTCAAATTCCACATAACTCCCCTCTGCTCCTTTCCCCACTTACAAACACTTTTCCATKTCCCAAGCTCCTCTCCATGTCTTTTTTAACATCCCCAGCAGGGCAGGTGCACATGTAGTGACCAACTCGGAGCTACACACTTGCTAGGTCACACATGTCAGGTGTCAGCCCATCAAATAAAACATGTAATTTTAATGACTGCCTTAAAGATGTAATCATTTGTACATCTCTGCTCTACTCAGCCTCCAGAATGTATGAAATTTGATGATGTTTCTCTACTATTTCCACCTCTCTCCCAAAGCGTGGTTATATTAAGCCGAAGRTTTTAAAAATTTTACTCTCAGCTGAGCCAATATCAAGATTCAACCTCCTGCGTTGATGCACGTTCACTGACAGTGGACAGGCTACATGTTGAGACCAAGCCATGAAATCTGTCCTGCTCTGCTCACACCATCTGGACRCGTCAAAGAACGTTCATGGAAATCAACCACCAAGAATGCACATTTACAAAGCACCAATTTGTGAAGCCCCCTTGAACAACATCAGCACTGCCAAAACCCAGCCATTCGAGTACGTTGTGGCTGTGGTCTTCAGGCTCAGAGCTCTGAAAAACTCACACAGAATCTACTGATGCCTRGAGCATAGCTGATACCCCATCACTACCCCTGAGAACTTGCAATTATTTATCTATTTCTGAGGGCACATCGCCCCTTTCATGCCGTTGGTGTAAGAGTATCTTTTGAGAGCAAAGCCTCTGCTCCATGACTTCGGGGAAATTAATATGAAACAGGTTTTTCTTCCTCTGACCTGTATGGTTTCAGACACTGCCTGTTCTATTCAGAAGCTCCTATTTTATTTTAATTATATCCTCCCAAAGCAGAGTGCAGAGTAATGTCAGGATCCTTTGCAGGTCCGATGGGGAAATATTTACTAAAAGCATTCTTTATCAGCTCCTGTTCATTCTGGATGCAAGGAATTTTAATTACAATTTTGGTCTTTATAAGAAAGTATTTTTTTGCATTAGGTAACTCTTTTACCTTGTAAGGTTACAAGAAAGAACACCTGGATTTGTTCACGACAGTTTTTTAATATTGTTGAATTCATCTTCTTGGAAGAGGGAGGTTGAATTCTATTCCTTACCATGTAGGAAGCAAAAGCAGACAGTACCTCATTCTTTATGATATCCCTTCAATACAGTGAAAATCAGCTTCCGGTAACTCTGCAGGAATTACTTTCTCCTCCAATGCTTTCATTATTAGTACTGCCTATTATTACTGTTGCTACTTATTCACAGCATAAGACTTCTGTAGGTATCTGTTTCTTTGCCAAATCTTAACTGCACTGAAATCTGTGCTAATTAATTGCCTCTGGTGACTGTTGCTCCTACTGTTCYTGCTTCCACCAACTGGGTCAGAGAGTTGGAAGGATTTCATCACACTAGAAATAAGAGAATATAATTGAAGTCTTATTTTTTCCAAAATAGCCAGTGCCCTTTCTTTAGAACATCCTCCAATTTACACACTTTAGGCTAAGGACTTCAAATTTGCATCACAAATGTGTCATGGAAAATGAACCAAATTTAGCTACAATACAAAACCAGTCACAAAACAAGGTACTTAGACTTGTTCACTAGAAAGAATTTATCATGTTAATTTCTCAGGTTTCTGATGCATGCCCATAAGAAGGAATTAGCTCCAATCTCATTAAGCATACTACCTTCTGAGCCTACAAGGACAAAACCAAACTTCCTCCAAGGATTATTGCCAGAAGTTTTACAATCAGATGCAGAATATAGGCATTAGAACATATAAAACACAGTGATCCTTATGAGCACCAAGAGAAAACATGAAGAATACAGGACAAAACTCAAAGAACAAGGTAGGGARAAGTATTAGCCACATATGTACAGAAGGTCACAAATAAAACTGGTAAAATTTGAGATTATGGAACCAGGAGATCCAGAACTCTTCTACTAATAGACAGGATATCAGACTATAACTTGCTGCAGAAACAGGTCTGGACTCCAAGCCAAAGACAGTGACTTGAGTCAGAAAAGTGTGAAGTTTAAATAAGTATTGGCATCAGAGGAAGCTGAGAACAGGAGTATCTAATACTTGGGTAAAAAAACAGACTTGGATCAGTTCAGAACTGGACAGGAATAAATATTTTAATGAGGCCTGACAGCCAGGCTGGGAGCCAATTGCTGACTGCACCTGCCCATGCACTCAGACACAATCCTGCTGAGTGTGTGGGAGCATGTTCCTGTAGTAGTTTCAAGGACTATTATATAGCGATTTATGGACCAGCAGTGATTCATGAACCACAGCCTGAATAACACTAACAWAACTACCTTTACAGTCCCTTTTTAGCATTTTGCCTCTTCATTCTACGCAGTAGTTTGCCCATATATTGTTGTACTGGTGGGCAAAAGTGTCAAAAGTTTYGGCCAGATAACAAGTATTCATCTTATTGAGCTTATCTTCAATTTTAGTYCAGAGCAACTTATTTATAATGCATGTCTAAAGAGGTAACTCAAGAATGACCTGCAGAAACCAGGATCAAAGATGGCAGAAAATGGGGAAAAAAGAGTGACAGAGAAAGAAGAAAGGAGAATAGGTGAAATGTAAGAGGGGAAGTTCAGAGACCCTTTGTTATTAGGGAGCTGGAAGAAGAAAGCAAGGAAAGAGACCCAGAATGACAAATCACATGCACAGAACCTCACGTGGAAAAAGCTTTCCAACACCTCAAGTAAATCAGCAGCTGAAGCTGTTAAGCTTTGTAGGTATTCCCTGAAATCGCTCCTCTTGCTGGGTGTAAACTACAGCAATCAGTGCCCATCAAGTTGCTAAAACAGAGCTCACTGCCCAGTAGTGCGGTGTGCTTGTTCATGCTACAAACCAGGCCAAAGACAAAGCCAGCTGCAGAGTAAAATCAAAAAAATAGACAAGCTAGTACATTGATGTATTATTTATTTTCATAAATAATTACTCACAAAAAATCTTAAACTTTTAATACCGTGGCTGCCACAGTACTCACACCCTGCTGCTCCAAAGTGATCAGCGGAGCCGGAACGCTGCCAGAGCAGCTCAGTTGTGCTCGCTGTTGAACACACACGTTCTCGGAGCAGTTAACCTCCAATTAAAGACAGGAGACAAAAGTGGCTTTGCAAGAGCTCCGCTCGCTTCTGCTCCACCACTCACACCACGTGCAGATGGGCTGACAGCGTGAGAAAGTCAGTCCAAGGCACATCAAATCATCCATCCTACTTCCAGAAAGACAACCACAGGCAATACCAAGCAGGCACTCACAACCATTCGAATTTACGTGGTCTTTGATACTTGGTCCTCTTCCTAGAAATTACCTCTCTCATCATCAGTGACGCACATTCTTCAGATATGGTAACCTTCTTCATTATGTTCTCTCTAAAGTGCCACTGAACTTGTGCTTCCTGGTTCAAACAGTGAAGTCCACATCTTGCCAGTCATATTAACTTTTTTATTGATCTTTACAATTGAATTTTTTCCACTTACTGATTTGTCAAAACATAAATGTTTCAAGAAAAACAAAAAAAAAGAAGCAACATAACCTTAACCTACAGAATGCTTCTTAAAAATCCAGACATATATGAATTCTGGTAATTCCCATGCTGAGTTGCTGGTTACACAGCTTTAGGATATTCCAATATGCAGAGTGCCTAGCGACAGAGGGCTCCAGAGCTCCTGCTTTACATCTGGAAATGATCTGGGCTTTCAGGGCTTCCCTATTCCCAGACGCAGAGCTCAGAAACCCACAGCTCCAGTTGTAAGAGGAGCTGGAATCTATTCCAGCTAAACAGCAAGGAACCTGGAACTGAGAGCTCTCCATCAGAGGGCCCAGGTTTTCCAAGCTCTCCCATATATAGGCAGAAATACACAACCCTCTTCTACCACTCATCTCCTAAATAGTCAAGTTAACTGACTGATGTCTAAATTAAAACTATATATATTCATCACACAGGAAGCAAACTCAAACATTTAGTCTAAAGAATCAGAAAAATCTTAACTCAGCAAAATGCACATACGCAGGGATATGCAACTCAGTTTAAAAAAAAAAAAAAAAAGAAAATGGAATGATCAACCTTATCAGTGGTTTAACTGAGTTTAGAGAAATGTTCATGGATGAGTTCTGATGTTTCCTAACTCCATGACTCCAGCTGGATTTTTTCCATCAATTCATATGAAACAGGAAGGATTAGGAAAAAAGATCTTTGAAAAAAAGAAAAAAAACAGAAAAACATTGACAACCAACGTGAAAGAGTATAACTGATGAGATTAATAATTCTTGTATAATCAGCACAGACTTTTAACAATAATGAAGAGATGAGCAGTCAATGAGCAATGTCAGGGTATCTGAGGCAAATGAATAAAAGGGTAACCCAACAGCAGAAGACCAATGGACAACCCAGCAATGAGCTCTCCTCAAAGAGCAACAGTGGCTCTAACAGCAGGGAGAAAGATGGATTTGTAGATTTTGGAGGGTAGAGTAAAGGAACAGCTGGATCTGGACCTTGGTGTTGGGCTCCAGTCCTGCAGCTTCAGCAAAGACACAGAGGTGAAGGAGAGACAAGCGATGTGCAGACCAGGTGCAGCAGGACTCCRCCACAAAGAACACAGCAGTGACAAGGACAGGGACACAGTGATCACAAAAAACAGTGTTCCTGTGTGAACATTATTTCCCCACTCCTTTTCTCTCTGTTAAAACAAAAATCAGTCAAATTTGAAAACCAAAATGCAATGCAATAGCTGAAGATTGTTAAAGGAAACTAACAATGAATTCTTATAAAGCCATAAAAAAAATACATCAAGGTTAGTAGAGGAAATGGAAATCGAAAATATTAGATAAACTAGGGGCTTAGGCAAGGTTACTTGAATTACTGGAAAACAATTTCTTGGTTTTCCTTTTAAGAAATAGCTCGATTTAATGTAACTAGAAATAATAAAATATTAAACCACATTTTGTTTATGTTCATTAAGCACTTCACCATAAAAGAAATTAAAACATTTGCAGAATGGCATGAGACATAATTAAAACAGTTTCAAACAATTTCACCCCATTATGTTTTTGCTCATTCCTTAGTTTATATATTCTAATTTGACTTTTAATGAATAAAAATTAGAAATGCTTTTTCAAGCAAATCATATTCTGAATCTCAAATTATGCTTACACAGTCTACACTGTATGCAAAGAAGGAGATGAAGGAACCACTAGACCTTTAAGGTGTTCTTTTAASAAAAGTGACATTTTGTTAGTATTTCCTTGAATGGGCAAATATTAGTTCACATCTTTGAACACCACAGCATAATCCCTATTTACTGAATAAGATTTCATGTTTTTACTTTTTTCTTTTTTTTTTTTTTTAAATAAAACACCTTATGAATAAACATTAATCAATCTGGCACTCTCATCATTGCCAATTTAATTAGGTTTCCATAGCAATATATTCTACCTATTTGCCTATARGTGTTTATAGGTATTTTTCACTGTACATGTACTCTGCCTTGAAGATTCAAATTCTTCCCATAACTGCCCTAATTCATTGCAACCTTGAAATACCACAAAAAGGATCAATTATGTAAAACTGCATTCCAAACTCAGTTTCAGAAATAAGCAGAACATGATGCTGATAGCTGAATTCAGAACCTAATGCAAAAATCATTTACTGCTCTCTGCTATACCAGATGATGTTCATAGCTTAGGGGAAGCCAAAGGGTGGTTGTGGGGAAAGAGAGCAGTACCTGCTCAGTCAGACAGAAAATAAATGGCAAATGCTGTGTTACACAGTGTGGGGGAAGCAGCTGAGGTATTTAAGTCCATCACCATCAAAAAGACAACTCTAGAAGCTCAGTAAAGCAGAAGCAAAACCTAAAGGTGTCTAAGACTAAAGCTCTCCCCAGTGTAGTCCAAATTACTGGGACATCAGGAGGAAGCATGAAGATCAATAGCTAAAGCAGTCTCTTACAGCGGAACTTAAAATCATGGAATCATTCAGATTGGAAAAGACCCTTAAGACAATTAAGTCCAACCATAACCCTAACACTGCCAAGTCTAACTTGGTACAATTCTCCTGTCCATGCTTGGGCACCTTGGTGTTCATATCTTAGTAGTGGCAGGGTAGATTTTTTACAAGATTAAATGTAAATCGTTGGTTTTATGGACAAAGGAAAAAATGCTTCCTCTCTTCCATGCAACTGGGCTCATAGATTATCAGCTCCTGAACTGTGCAATGGCAGATCATAAACTTGCCCCTCAAAGTTCAAACAACCAAAGTGCTTCTATTCTTGTCTACCTTTTATGAAGCACCTCAGCTCAAGGGGAAAGACAACATTTTCATTACAAAAATAATGCCACTCTCCCCCCTGATTAAACATTTATGTTCAAATGATGCTCCCTGAAGACTTTTTCTCAAGGAAATCCTTAATAAACACATCGAGACACACCAGCAGACCAGGAAAATAGCATACACAAATAAATATCCATAGGGTTTAATGACTTTATTTGACACTCTTTACCACAGCAATACTTGACTATTTAAAGACGTATGAGTAATGTCTCTCCTACATATTGTATTTACACAAGTATAGTTTTTTTTCCTCTGGAAAAAAAAGAACGGGAGCCTCTTTATCTTCTCCTAAACTATTAAAGAGAAATCTTATACAATTCCTTCACACAGGAAAGACTATAGACTACAGTGTTTCACTGACTGAAGAACAAGACATGAAAGTTCAAACTGCAAAGCAGATGTTTACTGTGATCTTGAACCAACCACGCATCCGTCCTAATTTTTCCCCACAAAATAATACCTACCTTGCTTTAAAGAAGGAAGGYTTAAAGCTTATAAACAAGTGCTGAAGATGAAACAAACAAACAAACTCAAAGCCTTCTTTTCTGATAGACGAAGCAGAAAACATTAAGACTTGTCTGGAAGCATTTAGAAGTTCCTTGGGAAACTTCAGTATTTCTMTTATTACTTAATTTTAATAATACATCCCAGGTGCCAAAGTATTTTCAAAGYAGAGACATCAGCAGTTCAAAAAAACAGAAAGACTGGAATACAAAATCAAAGTAGGAAGGAATATCCAGAACCATATGTATTTTAAACCATGTGAGAATTAGGAAACAAGGCACAAAAACAGCATCACTAGTTTTCCTCCAAACACCTACCCTCTTTCTCAACAGGTGATCCTGTTATCCTATCCAGTGCCATGCTCCAGCTTTCAAAGAAACTATGCCCAATTTGTAGCCATCCCAAATGACAACAGCACAGGTATCCTACTTTCAATAAATTCAACTGAAAATTCTTATTGATTTCAATCAAGATGCTATCCCGTTTTGTACAGTGATAACTTCTGCTTCCAGTGCTGTTCCACTCAAATATGCAGTAAGGAAAAGTCTGTAAGTTTTGATTGCACATGAAAGAAAAATTTTTAAAGAAAACCCCACAAAAAAAMCCCAACCCTCCCCATGTTTCCACTCTGACAAACATTGTTCCTTCTACTATGATTTTTAATTATTTGCCTCTTTGTGTTAATAAATCAGGTAACCCTGAAAACACAGTGGGATCTCAGACCTGTTTGGGTAAATGGTACATGTCACTTCTGGTGATAAAACTGCCAGCTCTAAGTACACATTTTTTGCACATTACTTACATTCACAATGCAACATCTTTCAACAAGCACAAAAGCAGTTTTTCCACCAGAAAAAAAGAATGTCAAACACCCTGCAGTTAAACACACTTAATGTCTCTTCCAAGAAGGAATATGAGAAATAAGCAAAGGAATACTAGCAAAGAAAAATATATTTTACTTGATCTCTGGGAAAAAAATCCAACATTTTAATAAAATCAGAGGCAGAAAATTTATGGTATTTTAAATCCTTTTTACTGGCTTTCTCTTTCTCCCCAAAACAGACATTAGCACATATCATGRGAATGATCTTTAACTAAAGAAAATAAACAGTTTCTTTTTAGAATTACCATTTGATCCATKAAAACATTTAAGTTGTAAACCTAAATTTAAGCACACTGACTTCAAAAAGATTATTCGTTCTCAAGTATCTGCATCAAAAGGAGCATGGCCAGCAGGTCAAGAGAGGTGATTCTCCCCCTCTGCTCTCCTGAGATCCCACCAGAGTCCTGTGTACAGTTCCAGAGCCCTCGACATCAGAAGGACAGCGAACTGCYGGAGCAGTCCAGAGGGCCACAAAGCTGACAAGGGGACTGTATCACCTCTCCTCTGAAGAYAGGCTGGGAGAGTTGGGACTGTTTGGYCTGGGAAAGGTTGTGTGGAGACCCCAGAGCAGCCCTCCAGAACCTAAACAGGGCCAACAAGGAAGGCAGAGAGGGACGCTCTCTCCATCAGGAAGCGCRGTAACAGGACAAGGGGGAATGGCAGCAAACTGAAAGAGAGTAGGTTTAAACTGGATGTTAGGAATACCTTCTTTGCTGTGAGGGTGGTGAGGCACTAGAACAGGTTGCCCAGGGAAGTTGTGGTGTCCCCATCCCTGGCAGTGTTCAAGAGCAGGTCGGACTCTGAGCTCTATGGTCTAGTGAAGGGGTTCAAACAAGCTGAACTTCAAGGTCCCTTCCAACCCAAATCATTCTATGATTCTATCTGTACATTTAAGCTGCAAAGGTTTCAGCAACCTTGACTTAGAGAACGTTTTCAGATGAGCACCAAATGAACTGCATCATCTATTCACTCTGCTAGAGTGCAGCTGACACTACTGGGTGCTGTGATCTGATCCAGAGAAACGTGTATATCTTTAAATATTTTAAATACTTTGCTGACTCTATGCAGGTCAGTTTGCTGGTTCATATGCACCTTCTGCTGACACAAGGCAGATCTCTTGGACATATTGTCAATTCCTGAAAAGTTTTGTTTTCCTTTTAATCCTTAGCGAGCTATCGATTATTAACTGAAATCCCCATGCCAATACGATAACTTCTGTGTTCAAACTTGAACACACAGATTCATTACACTAGATTAAAAATTGTTCCATTTAAAGAACATTGTCACAAACAATGACTTCAGAAAAATCCCAGGAAAAGACCTTCATTTCTGCTCCCTGTGCATGGCACCTTACTAGCATGGCATGCCCCAAAAAGTATATTCTTAAATATCATGAAAATGTTTACCTTTAACCTTGCAAACCCTTAAATGTGTGCTACAATCCTGGGTACCTTAGATTATGTAGGAATGCTCTATAATTCAGTATCAGTTTCTCAAAAAATTACAATGCATTCATGTAACTGCATAAAATCCCTAATTTGTCAATTAGAACATTTAGAAGTTTCACATAAACAAACTGAATTTTCATTTTAATAACTGAAAGCAAAACCATACAAACTTTCAAAGACTTTATATCATTATTTCAGGCAACTATCACTAAGGAAATAATAAACAACACTTGAAACAAGACAGTCAAAGGCTACTTTTCAATACTTTTCTTTTGAGTATCAGCCTGAACACCAGAGTTGTTCAATTTCAATTAACAGAACAATCAAGTTATTTTTCATTTTTATGCTGACTTTTTTCTTTGCAGTTAAAGAGGAACTAAATATGCTTAGTTACAAAAAGGGGTCAGTAAAAAAAATACCACCAACCCTGTTAAGATTAGAAAAAAAAAGGAGTGATGGAAAAGGAGGAAAAGGACAAAAGTCAAAACTAGCTGGATGTTTATTATAAGCTGGCAAAAAAAAATAGTCAAGACTAGYTTTTCAGATGACAGGGGACTCCACAACTCACCTACAAGGATGCTTCCTATATTTAAACCCGAGGAAGACATCATAAAATTCTCAGAGGTTATGTTTTTTAAAATTACTTCAATCACTTTATGAAAAAGAAACATGTATAGGAACATGGCTTAAGGCACTACTTACCTACCACCCTGATCTTTGATGGAAGCAGAAAATAGAATACAGCGCCAGCAGCTGAACCTTCTTCTTTTACTTTGGTTTGAAAAATGTATCTTTAATGGTAGAGGGCAAGTTATCAGAAAATTAAAGCCCTTTTCATATTAAAGTTTTCTGAAAAGCAAGAATCACTTCACACTACGTATTTCCACAAATACCAATGAATGTATCTGAAATGCGTCTAAGCAGAATGAGGAATTACTACAATACAAAGCATTGTTGATTTTTTTGTTTGTGCATGCCTAGATCTGTGGACATGTGAAAGAAATACCTTAGGCAGACAGGAAACTCAAAAACTTYAGGATTAGTGCACTCAAGAAAGGCACAAGGAATAAAAGACACCATAAGAAAATCCCAAGTCAGTGCCTCATCTTGGTCAGTGGCTGTAAATGACAGGAAAGCTTGGGAATACTAAAGTCCTATAATATTCAAATCAAGATAATATTAAATTTCACTTACAAGATGTGTTTTCTCAAAAGACAGACATGAATATGGAAAAAAATCAGCCATGTTTCAACACAATGCTTGAGGTCCAAGGTTYTTGTTACTATGAACATTCCTGAATTGAGTTATTGACTCACACGRGCCACAAGTATAAATCTACTGAATTATCCTTACGTATCACCCATTTCATTCTTTCTCTCCTCTCTCCATAGAGCTGCACACAACCAAGCTGAAAGCATTTGATCAACTGCTTCACTTTTGACATGCAAATCCTGCAAGTTTATCTGGCTCCTGCACATTTTGCAAATAGTCCTAGGAAGAGATGAAGTTATAAACACTACAAATTGCAATTTCAAAACATTTCTGTAAGAGAGGAGATGTTTCTTTGGTCCTGTCAAATCACGATGCACACAGAATCTTTAACAACACAGCTAATTTAAAACCCACATCCTTTACACCATTTGGTTTGGGAAAGTTTAGTATTAGAAAAAAAAAAGTCAAAGTAAGTTACAGGTATATTCCTCACAAATTTGGAAGCTTTATCAAATGCGTAAGGTATTTTGAAAAGGCTCAGGCTCAAAATTTTTCACTGCATTTGAAAACATTGTGGTATTTACAAATATGATCCAGGAAACATAAAAATACAGAAGAATAAAACTGGCAGATATACATGAAGGAGGCAATGTATTTTTGGCGACAGTTTTCTCTGACTTTTCAGAAGAGGCCTTGGACTAGGAAACAGCCTCCACTAACAGGAACAAGGGCTCAGTAAATTTGCTGTCACAAGTGAATTAACCTTCAGAATCCAGCAGAGTTGCATCCATTTACCAGGCAGTGAATTTTACTCCCCAGAGTATTTGCTCTGCGACTTGCCACTCTACTTCCTGCCCAGCTGTCGTGTAAATAATCTATTCCTAACACAAAAACAACTAAATACTTCACTGAAAATGCCACTGACGTTTAATTTTTGTCAGAGTAGTAACACAATGTGTTTATTCCACAACTGCCTCTTCTCAAACTCAGGTCTCAACCCTGTCACGAGGAGCATGGGTACAAGTGACAACAAAATCCTACCAGTCACCAATGCTTTAAAGACATTTTGAGAAAGCACAGTATAGCAGGAAATTTGATACAACTCACTCATTGGAGTGAGTTTGCTCAGATGCCAAAAAAACTCCTCAGGTGAGAAGCAGCACCTGTCAGAACTCAGTTGTGCCTCACCTTTAGTAAAGGGGAGCTGGTAATAATGGTGGAAGACAGAAGCAGGGGAAGCTGTTCTTTGCAACACAAATATAAAGGACTCAGTATCTGACCCACAGAGACAAGAATCGAAATTTTAAAAAAAAATAGAAATTCAAATACTCCACAGTCTGTTATTTCCATATCAATAACAACTTTGTATAACCTTCTTCCTTCCTGCCTATGCAGGACACATTTACCACACAAACATTTTTGACYACTGGATTTGTTGTGATGTTAGCCATTATTATAGCCCCCACCCCCCCAAATGGCAGCTATTGTTCTTAATTTTATGTGTGCAAAAACTGTTCTCATGAATACTGTCCCACTGTAGAAGAAGCTAAACTAACAAACAAGTGCTGCCCTGCAGCACACCTGTCTCCATGTCAGGCAATTGTAGAAAAGCTGGCATAACTTTGGGTCACTAACTGATATCCACAGAAACAAAACAAGATCTGATTCACTTGCACAACCGCCACTGATACGTTCTCCTTCATTTTGTTGATTAAATGTAAATGTGTTGTGTTTAATTCCAGTGTGGAATAGAGAGCCTGTACAGTGTCACTGTACATTCACCTACTGGGAAACTGCTTCAGGAAGAAAGCACTAACTCCATAGTGTGGCTTAGTGAACAAAAGTAAGTATTTTAAATAGTGCTTACCTTCCTAGGAAAGACAGCTACTGAGAAGACACATTCTGGCAATACTTTACAACATTCAAAATGCTGTCTGTTATTAAGGAAGAGTTTGTATTCAGTTACACAACAKGAAATTACTAGTCCACCAAACAGTGGTGTTAAAACTTCAGTTTCGTCCCACTGATAAAAAAAAAAAAATCTGGTAAGTTTCACTGGCAGTTGCTTTTAACTGTCATCATTACATTTCTATTTTTATTTTTCAGGGAATAATTTCTCTTATTTTGAGAAGATTTAAACTTGCATGAGGAAACTGTGGAACTCCCTAAATGTCTGTGAGATTCCAGTGTGTAAAGAAGACTGTAAAACAATTAAAATACTCTGCAGTTTTCCTTCGTAGTAGCAGAATCTTTCCAGTGGTGATTTTTACTGATAACAAGAAATAAAATAAGGCACAGAAAACATGGAGATTGAGTAGGTCATGCTGGCCGTTCTCAATTCTTGTGGTGATTTCCAAAGAGAAAAGACAACAAAATTCCTTGTGGAGTATGTACTGATACCAAAACTGCTTACCCTGTTTACCTGTCTTTTCCATTCATAAATTCTTGTTAAACTATTTCAATGGTATGCAAAGAACACTGCTTCTAATCTGTGATGCAGAATCAGTGACACACAGAACTTGCACTGATAATGACTTTGAAAAAAACCCAGACATTAGACCATCAACATCATTCAGAACCATAAAAAATCTGGCCTCACACCACTAAAGGACATGCCAGAAGATTTTGTGTTCCCCAGTCACTCACCACAGTCTGTGCCAGCAGAAAAGGAACAAGGGGGAAAGAAAAAAAAAAAAACAAACAAAACAGTAGGATAATACAGTAATCAAAATCACTTGTATCTGACACAAATGTTATAATTTTTTTTACCCTGAATTTGGAAGGGTCTCACACTCATCCTGCCTACATGAAACGCTGAGCAGGTGATCACCCTGTCCCCATCCACACAGGGTGCTGACACATCTCATTAGTCAGTTTTTGCATAAGGCAGGATGGATGGTACTCGAGATTTCTATGTGCATAAATTCAAATGGCTTAGGTAAAACATTCAAACACATCAGAATTTCACAGCCACAATCATCAGACCCTTATAGATACCTGCTGACTCGGTGAATCCTTTTTCAAAAGCATCAGCATGACTAAAGAGGACCCAGACACAAGCAGTAGGGAGAAGGTGCAGCATCAAGCCTTACCTCCTGCAACCATGGGAGAGCAAAATGGTCTTCACAGCTCTTCAGGGAGAACCTTGAGCTGTGGCAGCTCAGATAATCTCAAATAATACAAAAAACAACCCATAGTAGGGATATAAGTATGCACTGAGATTCAAGAGAAGTTGTCTACATCTAAATTACTGAAGCGTCTAACACTGAAGCTTCTGTATTTCCAGTTATGTCTCTTTCTAATGTTTCAGTGCRCAAGAAACTCTGATAAAAAACTTCTTGTTTAAAGCTTATATCCTTCATAGCTCCCAGATACCACAAAAAAGCAACCACGCTTGTCAGTGGCAAATATTGTTAGTGTTTCAAATTCCACATGCTGCTGTTCTTTGAGGCAAGCTGGAGTGCTCGCTGCCATCACTCACTGCTGACAAATCTAACTGCATTTATGACAAACATGAACAAAAACTGCTTTGCCTCTGCAAAAAATAGAAATCATTTATTTGCACTTATTGCATATTTTCTTTCTGTGTGAGGGGAAAAGCCTTGGTTATGACCTAGAACAGGAGACGATCAACTCTCAGCTATCAGTGAAGACCATACCTTCATGAATATCCCACAAGAGTTAACAAACCCTTTTAATACCACAGGTCATAAAAAGTTGTTAACTTAGCTATGCAGATCACAAGAGATGTAGATGATTTTTGCCTGCTCTCAGTTCCTTTCATGCTAAAAGGGCACTAGGGAGCAATTGATGCCTTTTTTCCATCCCTGTGTTAGAATCCTCCCCATCCCAGCTGGTGTTAAAAGAAAGAATGAAAGAACTGACACAGCCTGCCTGTGCCCTTTGCATGCTGCTGAAAACCAGCTCTGGAGTGTCATCTTATCCCACCTGGTCTTCACCAACGCTCAGTTTAACAAATGGAGAAAGACTAAGTTTCCAAGTCAAATCTGAGGTGAAAAGAGGCAGAAAGCCTGACAAGAATAAAACATATACAGTTTGCAATTAGCATTTTGCTGTTAATCTATCTCCTAGTATTAGTGTTTTCCAGTCTGAGATTCAGTGGTAGTTTCAGAGGCTGCTGGGAGAGATGAATGAAGCTACTTAAACCAGCTTCTTGTGCCAGCAGCTGAGMAATTGACATTTCCTTCCCTTTCTGTCCTTTTCACTTCTTCACCTTAAATGCAGGCAACTACAGASTGCTTTGGATACAGCAACTGACCAAATGTGCCAATAGTTCACGTGTTAGATATCTGCAGATTGTTCTGTGTTAAATCTATCTGCACTGCACACCAAATCTAGGCAGTGCTTTCCMAGGGGTAAAAGCTGATCTTCTTCGCATTTCTCTCCCAATGTTCATCCCCAACACTCAGTCCTGATTGTTAGAGCTGCCACTGTGAGCACATCTTTTTCTCAACAAGTTTTCTGCCATCCAGGTTATACTTTAACTTTTCAGAAGACATGTGACACCCATGAGAAAACAGACAAAAACAGACAGAAGGCCACTGTACAAGGTTTTTAATTCTAGGTCTGCAGCTCTCTTCAGTTTCCGAGAACCCATGTAAGCTCAAGAAGATTCCTCTTGCCTTACTAGGTGAGGGCTTCAAATGCAAAGAACTGTCACCGTCTGCACTCTGGGTCGAAAATAAGCTAATTTTTAACATGTACCTGGCAAGAGCACGAAGCATATCTGCTGTAAAGTGGCCTCATTTGATCAGATGCAAACTGCTAACCCACAATAACATGATTAAATTCAGTAACATAYCTTTCCTTTATCTGAGAAACTGATTCTCTTCCAGCTTAAGATGAGCAGACAAGCTCACGCAGCAGTAACCTCAGGGATAGATGCTTGTTGTCAGCACATCTTCCATGGAAACATGCTAGTTTTGTATTTGAGGCAGGATTCACAAAATACCTGCACACCTTTTTATCCTTGAGTTCTAGAGTTTAAAGCATTTCCTAATGTTTCCTTTAAAATGTTTCCTTGAAGTTCACCTAATTTGCCTGACTGTCAAGTGTGAACATGGATGGAAAAGCAGAAAATAAAAATACAATCTTTCCTTCTTCCTTCATATAACTGGTCTATGAAACAGAGGAAAAACAACTGTGCAAGGCACAGTACTTAAAAAATAAAGTCAAGATCAAAGCATACTTAGATGCATTTCTAAAATTAACATGTATGTACACTAAGGGATCTCAAGCAGTCCCATAGTGAGAATACAAGATATACAAATACTATTTTCCATACTCCTGTCAAACTTGATCAGCTATGAAGTTGAAACAGGAATTGCATAAAACACCATCATTTAACTTGATTTGATACAATATTGAACAAAATTATTTCCAGTAATATTTTTCTTCTTTGAGTATTTAATAAGATGTCACCCCAGAAAGTGTTTTAGGTGGTTTACAACATCTTAGGAGGAAAATGGGGGAGGAGAGAACTGCGCCCTGAATTTTAAAGACACTGTCTTACACCGGTACATCTCCACAGTCATTTTTGAAATGACAGGGTATATTGTATCAGGTATAAGTTACAAATATTTTACTCAACACAGAGCACAATTTCCTTCTTCTAAGGCAGAGGACTTCTTGTGATAATTGTGGCAGTGGAAGCCAGAAGCAGCACAGCCACTGCTGAGTACTGTTCGATTACAGAGCAGGCAGCAGAATACCAGGAGCTTGTGCTGCAGTATGCACAAAAAAGCAGCTCTCCACTTCATATTTTAAATTTGGGTTGAGCTGCTGAAAATCAGCACAATATGATTTTTTAGTTGACGTAAGTATCCCACATAATTTCCACGGTGAAGACATCTAAAAATACTTGTTGAAATGCCACTGATTGCCATCCCTCGGAAGACAATCTTCTCCACCACAAAGCACTCTCACAAATGTTAGACCCCACATACAAACACACGCTCCAATGCTTGAAACAATATCCCAGGTTATTCTCCTTCACTCAGAGTATCAATTGTTGCCAAGGTGAGCCAACTGCATTGACCATGTCTCTGCTACTTCATTTCAGCAAGACCGGCCAATTTCCATTAGCAAAATTCTGATTTTATTGAGTTTTTGGATAACCTCCATTTCAGCGCATGACTTGTAGGAACAAGCTGCGTTAAGGACTTTTTGAGGCAGATATTCAGTATGGAAGGGGGGCTCTGAAGCAAGGATGGGGCAAACAAGGATACCAGCACACTAAAATAACCCTACTTGGAGMAAACTCAGTATGCCCGCACAAGGTTATCATTGTTTGCAATATCCCAACAGCTCCTCACATCAAAACAAAGCAGCTCATTGGATAGTTTTTAAGTGGATTCCTTGCACCAGAACAAGCTGTGGCAGCCACTGCAGTGTGGCAGCRCTGCCATCCAGTTCCTGACACCCAGAGCATCCGGGGAAACACAACAGCCTTGAAGTGCTCCCCAAGCAATGCTGCATTGGTTTGGACTGAGAAATGCTATCGGTACCCAATGAACGTCCTATGCTGCAGTGTCTTGAGGATACAGCCCCCACATCCTCTCTAACAAATCCACCCACCTCTCAAGCCTCACACCCCAGTGCCCACAACTTCCTTCCTTCCACTGCTGAGGACCTAAGGACCCGATCAGCTTCCAACAGGTGCATGCAGAAGAAATAGCGCTCTCAAGAAAAAGCTAAAAGGAAACCTGTGACATTTGAGGGGCAAAAGCCTGGGGAACAACAGTCTGGTACAAAACCACCAGTCCACCACTGGGAAATCTTTGCCTTCCCAGTTTTCCCAGCACCTCCAGAGCTGACTTTTTCCAGTTGAAATCTTCTGCTACAACTAGACTTGAAATTAAGGCTGCACAGTACCTGTTCATTATGACAGAGAATGGGGGGTATGGACTGTGGATATAATAAAGCCAGCAGGGGAGGCTTCCCTGAAGGTAAAAGCCAGCAGGACGCACAAGGATAAACTAGCATTACTTACCTACTCACTGCTTTTCTGAGATCTTGTTCGGTTTGTGGTTGCAGGGTAGTTTTCTGGTTTGAATGGGTTGTTTTATCCCTTTTCATTTTGTAGTTTGTTTTACAAGTGATCACCACTAAAAAACTTCAGCACCAAATTAACTTAGCAGGTCTGTGTTGTTATATAGGAAAATTACTGCTAGTCAGTCCTGCTGGAGTTCATAGGGTTGAATAAAGACTAGCTCCTCTCACAGGAACAAAACACTGATTTAAACAATCAGATTACAGGAACATAAAATTAAAGAAAATACACACGGATTTAAATGTTTCTCATTCTTATATTCTATATGAGTATTTTTAGCCTATATACACAAACACTGGGAATGGATAAATGGATATTTTTATATCCTATATATGTCACATACAAATATGCTTATAAACACAATTTATATTACTAAATATTTCACATCCAGTATTACTCCATATCTAAATCATAGAAAGTTATCAGCCACACTGTTAGTTTAAAATAACAGTACTTACATACACAAAAGTCTTCTGATTACACAATGTACATAAAATGTTCTGCAGAGTAACTGAATGGAAATATTTTCTAGAAACAGAAGAGGGGGATGTTAGCATAACTGGCTTTGAACCAGAATTTAACTGTATTTGTAATTGCCTTTTACTCAATGCCACACTAAACTCCTACATTAGCTAAAGATGCACCTTCATTTCATTACTGCACTGGCCATTTTTCTGTCTAGCTTGAAAGCTTTATTTCATCTATTCTTCATACTCAACTACTAAATTCAATACTGATTAACTATCTTGACCATTTCATATTTTTCCAAGTCTAAATCAGGAAAGTTCCAGTCACTGGAATCCTGCTAAATTACTAGCTGAACTTAAGCACAATACAATGCAACATACTTCAGAAGGCAGTAATTTACTTTAGGCGCAGTAGAGTTTGTTTTTTGTTTTTAATTTACACAATTGAAATACAATAAAGAAAATCATCAGTGATAAGACTATTAACATATAAATCTATTCGGCTTCATAATGAAGACGAAAGAGGTTAAACAGAAATAGGAATAAACAAGAACTGTTAACAAATCAGTATTCTAACTGACATTAAACCCATCAGAGCAAAACCACCACCATTGTTTACTCTGAATAAAGACAAGTCCGCATGTTACAGCTCATGACACAACCTTTATGCAGAATGAAATGAGAAAATCTTTCCAGTTTCTGACACAGCCAGATTAGACCCTTTCTGAAGTTCCCTCATCTGTAAAAGCATCTGATACATTTTGACAACTGTTATCCATCCCATTTCTGTGATTCCTCTGCTACACAGATTCCTGACATAAAGAAATATGACCACAGATTTTAGTAATAATGTATTTACTAAGAGTAAAGACTAAAAAGCTCGCTTTTCACAACTGAAATACCTGCACTCATTTCAGCAACTATTTTCATGATGTCATATGTTTGTGATGAACTTCCCCTTAGGGACAGGATTTGCCAGTCGGAAGAAGGGCAGCAGTGCTGCTACAGACCTCCACCTCCAATGCAAGGGAACAAGACTTCTTCCACACAGCAAACAGAACCTCCTCCTTTTTAATACTTCGTGAATTGCTGCTCCTAGCAGAATAGCCAGCCATCCAATACAGCAGCAACCAAACCCAACTGTCCTACCTCAGGACTCTACACACTACCACGGAACTAMCCTGTAAATCAAAGGCATAAGACGACGGGCATACCTGAGAGTAAACAGTGTCCCATCCTTTTTGTCTTTGACTCACAGGATGAACACAGAGCAAGTGACACAACACCCACCCATGACAGAAGCCCTCTTTGAGGAAGGCGCAAAGTTATCTTTTTATTAGAATAAATCGATTGTTTATTCTTAAAAGTGACTAGAAACCGACATCATTAACCCGTACGGCGGGGTTCGGGGATCCGAGGCCATYCCGGGAGCGATGCCGGGACTCGGGGCAGCTCCTGCGGGCACTGCTCGCCGCCGAGGCTCGACCGCCGCCGGTTCGCCCACCGTGAGGGACGGGACAGGTCCAGCAGCGGCCCGGGCAGAGCCACATGCGGGGAAGTTTCGCGAAGTCACTTCGGAGCTACCTTCCCACCCCCCGCCTCACGCCCCCCCGGCTGTGGAAGCCCGGCCCGGGGCAGCGCGGGCGGCAGCACCGCGGAGAAAAGTTAAGTTGTTGCGGAGGTGGCGGGGCCCGGCCCGGTGTGTCCCCGGCCCGGCGGCGGTGCCGCCCCCCGCAGCCCCCGCTCAGCCGCGGCGGCGGAGCAAGATGGAAGGCGCGGGGCCGCCCGCCCGCCCGTCCCACCGCGGGGCGCCGCCGCCGTGCCCGGCCGTGGGCTGAGGAGGGGGCGCCCGGCGGCGCCGCAGACCCCGGCCCGCCCGCCCGCCTCCCTTCCCTCGCGGCGGGCGGCTGGCGCCCCCGGGGCTCCGCGCTCACCTCGCTCCGGCTCGGCTTGCAGGCAGATGGGGATGTTCTTCTTCCAGCCCGGCATGGCTCCGCGCTCCCCGCTCAGCGTTGCTGCGGCGGCGACGGGGGACGGCTCATGGCAGGGCGAGGCGGCGGCGACCCGCGCCCAGGGGGAAGTCGGCGGCTCCGGCGGGCAGCGGCGGAGGGGCGGCGGCCGCGCGGTGGGAGGGAGAGAGAGGGCGGGGGA
>NW_026623242.1:2269399-2351642 GCF_030028575.1 Malurus melanocephalus
GGCTGTGCCTGTCCCTGTGCCTGTGCCTGTCCCTGTGCCTGTGGCACTCGTGTTCGCGGCCGCGGGGTGTGAAACTCCGCACTTGTGCAAGGGTCTTGAGTTTCGGTCCCCGCGTGGCGACCGGCGCGACCATCCCACCCGCCCCTCTCCTCGCAGCACTGACAGGGGCTCATCCCTTTCCCTCCGCAATTCCCGACTGGCCGGTTTCCCTGCACCCAGAGGGGCGAAAACCGGGCTATAAGGAGTTAACACTGAAGCGAGTTTCCACGAACGGCACGGACAGCCCCCGATCAAATAAACCAGAATCTGCACCTTAAAGAGTCCAGGACCCGGTTGTGACAGGTCAAATTTCTGTCAGTATTACTGGCAGTTCCTTACGACCTTTTGACTAAAAGGCCTTAAATCTCACCACTAAAATTATTTCTGACACAGCCATGCCTTAAAAGGAGACTAATGCTCTGGTGATTAAATACTCCTTTTATTTTTCACAGAAATAAAAAAGCAAACCCCACTGTAAAAATTCAAAGTGACAGGTGAGAATGTCATTTGAAAATAATGGTAGTAATAAAGATGAAGCTTTTTAATTTTCTGAGTCACTTCTGGGGGTGCACTCCTATAAGAGCTTCATCCTGCCTAACAATCGTGATTATTTTTATATTGCCTGTAACATCCTCATATTTTTGAGAAATGATATMATTTTATATTGTCAAACAGCTACACGTGAACCCTTTATTCAGAGGAAAATTTAAATGTCCTGCTGTAACTATGATGACAGTTTCCTGACACAGCATTCTTCTATGTTGACTTTGTGCCAGCATGTCAAGCAGAATGTGTCTTGCTACTCATGAAAACCCCTTGTTTAAAATCCCATTGATGAAAGCTGCAGCTCCTGGCTTTCCCTTGATTGCACTTGGGCTGCAGTCCTGTCATCAGTAATGCTGCAGGATCGCTGCGCAGTACCAGTGATCCAAACAGAGYGGGCACATCCTGGGTTTCTGTTTAATTAGGAGTATGCGATGGAGAGTTCCTTTTGCTGACAACACTCTTGCAGCCTGCGAGAGGACAGGTGGTACCTGACCTAGAACAAAACCCAGCAACACAAACAAACCAAAAATATTTTACCRGGTTAAAAGTGTCAGACTGGGTTTATGTCAGCTTGGAATCCCGGGACTATTGATACTTTTGTTTCATTATCAGGGACATTAAATTTGGTTTTCGTGCATATTCGAACCACAATYTTGTGTCTTTTGCTTTAGAAGAGACATGTTTATGCCAATATTATCATTCCTTTCATAGCCCTTTTACTTAAATAATGTTGGAGTGGGTGTGTTATTTGTATTTCTAAAGAAAAATGTGAGTGTACATATGAATTTCTAAGCATTATAAAATAAAGATTTCTTCACTCACCGGGCAAAACTTCCACATAGTGCCTTTGGGGAGTTCAGGCAGAGAAAACTGGAAGAGAAAAGACTCTGCAGCTATTCAGCCCAGCAGGCACCAACACAAGGAGCAGGKGCAGAAAACTGTCCCAAGAGTTCCTGGAGAATACACAGCCAGGAACAGGTTTAAAGGCAATAAAGTCTATAGAAATGTAACTACTTTAAAAAGAAAATTACTTCGGTATRTACCTCTGCCATTTCTTAAAAGACACTTGCACTTTGAAGCGCTATGAAATGAAATAAAACTTCAGATGATTGTGTGTCATCCATCTCCTATATCTTACACACCACCTCTGATGTCCACCTTTTTACTCCTAGCATTTCCATGCTAGGAATGATAAAAATACAGACATTGAGCCTTAGCATTGYAGTTCTGATCCTCCAGCTGATTTTTTTTTTTATCCAGCACTGGAGTTCTGCAAAATTGCAGGTCAGAGGAATAAAGACTTAGATTGCCCTATTCTTCAGTCCACAATATGTCAGTATCTAGCTATTTTTTATGGTGTCATCACTTTGAATGTAAGAATTCCTTAGGACTGAATGTGGGATTTTTCAGGATCCTGCAGGAGTCATAAAATCCCAGCTGCTCGTTTGGATTTGCTCCAGAAACGTGTTTCAGAATGAGGGATAAGTCCTAATTTTTCTAAATAGCACTGGCTTCTCAGGAACAAATATAGAAAACATTAAATAGTTGACAATATTTGCATCATTGAATAGAATATGTACACGTCTCTCTGTCTTATGCAGTACTTTACAAATAAATCCTTTAAGGCAATGATGCTCTGTAATTCCCCATTTCTTTGCTACAGGAGAAGCTTGCATGGGTGCCTGGCTCAATTTAATTGCTTTCTCTTACTCACATGAGCTGTTTTACACTGAACAACTGCTTCTGTGTATCCCAATGCTACTAATGGAAGAAAGCAGTAACCTGATTTTGATGCTCATTTTATGGTGAATATATCACAGAGGTAGCATATAAACTTCCTGGCAGTCCTTTTCTGTCTACAGTTTTTTCCCCAGAGAATTTTAAATTAACCAGATCTTGATTTTCAAGGAAGCACCCTTTCTTCTTACCTGATGCTGCAGCATGCAGGTCATCTGAAGCACATACAGAAACATTCCCGAATTAATCAAAAGTATAAGAAGTATAATATTCCCAAGGAAAGGTTTTGTTCTGTGAGCACTCTAAAGAAGAGATTAATTTTTCTAATTTCCTGTTCTTATGCATTCTTTAAATGCTAGGTAGGAGAAATATGCAGATGGTCAGCCAGAGGGTTCTGTTGCTGGAGGACAACCATGTTTCTCAGTAACTGCAGATTTGCACCATAAATTACCTCTAAGTTATGAAGTTAGGAGAGATGCCTCAGTTTTTAGGTCTTCTAAACTTTCAGCTTTTTTTTTTCTAAGTGACTGACATGTTTGCATACACATTTTTGACTAAAAGGAGCTTTAGAAGGTGTCAAAGAAAATCTCTTCAGCAGATAAAAATCGAAAGTCACCTAAAATAACTTTTATAATATCAAGATATTGCAGCTTCTATTGGTTTCTGGATCACAACTTCCCTATCATTCTGAATGGATAAAAAATACTTGAGCATACCACATTGTTGTTGATGGCTCTAAATGATCTGCCTGTGCCATCWGGGGAGAAGGGTGGGTTCTGATTGTGTTAGGTGGGCTGGACACCAATGTGACACACCCTGAGGCTGTGTTATTATATTCTTACTGAGGGTTACATAAATGTATGAGAGTCACATTCAAATGTGATTTCATTWAAAAACTGATACCAATCTGCCAGAATTATGCACTAGGCAAACCAGAGATGCACTCCATACAGTAGAATCTTCCCTGCCCACTGCTCTTCTATTTTCTCTTTCTGTATTTTCCTTTTATTAAAAAAGGGCCTTATCTTGAAAGCTATTGTCACATTGCTGAACATCAGGTCAAAAAGTTCACAGATGAGACATAAGGAGTATACCAACAATTGATTTTTTTTGACAATTTTTTTTACTTTTCTTAACAAATCTTAAGAAGAAATAGTTGGACATCCTGCCATAGAGCAGTAGCCAATCATTGTCAGCCTCAATGGAAAAATCCACCTCATGGCAGTGCAGGAGACACATGGTCCCTTTGCTTGCTCCATTTATGGGCTCATGAATTTCTCACACTGGCATGGTGGAGGATATCAGCAGAAGAGGAGGATGTCTGAGCCTGCCTGTGGAAATTGGTCCATCAGAGAATTAGACCTCAAGTTACCTGTCAGTCCTTAAAAATATTTAGGAATAAGGCAAAACATGAGCACAATTGGTTTAGGAAAGTTGGCTACAGCCTTCAAATAAGCAAAAGGTGAAGGTCGGAGTTTCATGGATGTGTTTGTGTGTTTAGGAACCTGCAATCCACCTGCTGCCCGTGTCACGTACCTGTGTGACTTTGAATTTAGCCATCTGATGTTTTCAGGAGACAAGAAGATTTTCTCTAGTCCCCTTAAAAGAAAACATTATAAAAGTTTTATCTCAGATCCTTGAACTACAGCAAACAAGCTCAGAGTCAGCAGAAGAGGATATATAGATTCTTATTCATGACAGCATCCCTGTGTCAAACACACACAAATCCCACTAGACAGCAGATTTCTTGGGACTACCTTCTGCCTTCTCCTGTTTCTGTACCCTGCTCCAAGACAAAGAGACACCATTTCCCTGTGTGCTCAGGCTTTAAGCTCTGAAGAGATATAGGTACCCAAGATCAAAATTTTGGGGGTTGTGTGCTGCTAAAATAAAGTACTCTAATTAGTGCTTGTAACTGTTCTGTTTGCACAAAAATTAATTGTGTAAATCAACTGCAAAGGGCTACACAATTACCAATGTAATGAAAAAAGAAAATTATGCAAATATTAAATACCCTGATTTATTGCTGCTTTTTTTGTGCTGATATTGAATTATAAATGAAATGGAGYATTAACTAGAAAAATACTTAAAAAATTGAAAGTACTTAAAATTTTCATCTTTGCAAAAGATGTCTCAATATATAAGCAGTTAAAACAGATATAAGGAAAACATTCCTAAAGGAACCTGAAGCGACATTCAGAAAAGAACTTAATGATTTTTGATGTAGCTTAAGCCCTAACCAATATATTCACGTTGCCAATATGCCAAATTATTAGCAACACTAAAACCCCATTAATGACTCACACACTAACATCTGCAGGCATTCTTATCTCTGGTAGCATTCTACCACCCTCACAGGAAAAAAGATTATTTTCATACTTCAGCTAAACTTTCTGCATTTCAATTTGTGCCTATTGTCTCTTGGTCTTTGAATACCACTGAGGAGAGTTTGGCTCTGTCATCTTTACTTGCATCAGGTGTACATGTGCACAGATGAGATCCCTCAAGGAGCTTTCTCCTCTCYRAGCAGCCCCAGCTCCCTCACCTTCACCCTCCSCATGGCAGGTTCTCCAAGCCCACGATCATCTTCATGGCCCTTTACGGCACCKGCCCCAGTTTGTCCATGTCTCCCTGGCACTGGGGAGCCCGGGATGGGATCCAGCACTCCAGGAGTGTCTCACCAGGATGGGCAGAGGGGAAGGATCACCCCTGGATGTGCTGGCAGGGCTGTGCCTGATGCAGCCCAGGAGGCTGTTGGCCGCCTTGGCCACAAGGGCACATTGCTGCCTCCTGCCCAATTTGGCCCCTCAGCACCCACAGAGACTTTTCCACCAAGCTGCTTTCCAGCTGGTCAGACCCCAGAACATAACAGTGCATGCGATTTTATATATCCATATATAACAGCACTCCTCCCCAAAGGCAGGACTTTGCATTTCCCTCCCCTGAACTTCGTGAAATTCCTGTTTACCCATTTCTCCAGCCTGTCAAGGTGCCTGTGAATGGGGCACAGCCATGTGTTGTATCCATCACTCCTCCCAGAACTGTCTCACCAGCAAACACACTGGTGCRCTTGGTCCCGTCATCCAGATCATTAAAGATATTCAAAGTACTGGTCCCAGTATCAGACATCGTGTACACYTCCAGGGACTGTCCTCCAGCTGGACATGGTGCTGCTGATCACAGCCCTCTGTACAGTCCTACTGAGGTGCACTGAGCTCCATGATACCCACCACTCAGAGCTCTACTTGCCGGGGGACRGGTCCACAATTCTGCTCCATTTCTGTGGCCAGCATAGGAAAGGCTTTAATTTTGGTGCTTGGATCTCAACATCGTCAACTGACTTTTTTTAAAAAAGAGATAAAGCCTGCTGCAGAAAAGGAATGTCATTTCAGGAACAGCTCAGGAAGTCAAAAGAGCAGGATCAGCCTGCAGAAAGAATGGGCCGTGAGGCATCCTGGGATGAGGATGGCTTAGGGAAAAGACTGAAGAAGACTTGGAGGAAACAAATCCAGACCCTGTTACCTGCCATTCATGGTATTTCTACTGTAGGCATTGTGGAGAATGATTTCTGATTTCATTGTGACTAATGAGATTGCTATTGTCAAGGAAACTGCATGTAGCAAAATGGGATTTTGCTTCAGATTTGAGAACAATTCACATATTTCCTTTTTCTCCCTCGGTCTTTCATAATCTAAGGCAGATTCCATGGAGGGAAAATGAGAGACCAGACAAGTAACTAATTTTTCCTTTAAAAAGTAAGGATGAGAGGTAACCTGCCTAGTAAACTTAAAAAGCTATTTTTCCTGGTGTGCTGGTTCTGCCTGTTCTCAGCATGCTGCCTGGGTGGGGGCACAGGGGTTTGGAGGGTGCCAGTTTTGCTTTCAGCTCTCCTGTGCTCCTTGTTCAGCAGCCTGTCAGGGCTCACCTTGGTGTCTCCAGAAGACATAGCACTAGAGAACAGCCCATGCAAAACAATCTCAGTTTGGCCCCTCAGGTTCCCGAGGTACTTACGCTTTCTTCATGTGCCTTTCCTGCATATTTCATTTTGATGCTTGTCTGTGTTGAATTCTGATGAATGTATTTACTTACTTTTTCTGGCAAGCAACCTGCAGCCATGAATACTATTAATGACACTCAGCGCACTTTGGGAAGTCCATTATCAGAAAGCCAGCTGCTATTTCAGGCACATTAGTTATATCCATTATCCACACACAAGCCATGTGATTGATTGTCTCATGAATCCTCACGAGCCCAGAAATAATGACAGGGCCAGTGCTGACCCCGTCATGAACTTGGACCTATGAGGTGTAACCACCTTTACAATGCAACTGTTTCTACAACGTTTCCAGTTGTTTCCACAATGTTTCCAATTCTGCAAGGCAGAATTGTTCCATTTCTGCAGGCCTAGGGCGAGCCCATGAAATTTACCTGCCTCCAGGGATGGAAGATCTGGAGACAGCTTGTCACCCTAGGACTCCACATGAATATGATCCTACCCCGCCTGAGTCCACCTTACAACTGAAGAGTTAATTTGTTCAAGATCCAGTATCTCACAGAGCATCTGCCTGTTGTACGAACACTTGGCAAGCATGAAGGGGAGCTGGAATGAACAGCAGCAAGGTGAAATGAAGGAAAAGGAGGAAGGAATGAAAAGGTGGAAGGAAGTAAAMCAACCAGTGTGCAGTCTCAAGAGCACCTCGAGTAAGAGCTAAGTTAAAACCATTGACATTTTACAGGACAAAAAAAGATGGACCTAGTGTTACATGATAACCTAAAAAATACCTGCAGGTTTTGGGATGCTAGGCGGCCCGTCATCCCTAGCCCCAAATCTTTATTACTGTAAGGTGAGGGAGAAAAAGCCCTCAAAAGCCATGAGCAGAATCTGCACTGCAGCTTGATGTTGTGCCAGAAGCAGATGAATTGGTACATGAAAGCATATTGGCAATGTAGATCTGCTCCAGCTATCTTTCAGGACTGGGAACCTCAGCTACCTAGATGCATTTGCAATTTCCAAGTTTTACCCTAAATCTTAAAGAAAAGGCTTTTATTTTCTATCTGCTTTGACGAACAGCCATAAAGCCRATGCTCAGCTAGCGTGCCTATCAGAAAAATACTGGTCACGCTTTTTAGTTTTTTAAAATGTAGATTACATTTGGTCTTTTAAGGAAATTCTGTATCATTAATGCAAATTTATGTGAATAACTCTATTATCTGTATCTCCTACAATACACAGAACATTGAGCTGATCAGAGGGAAACTTTGTAAAAGGTACTTGAGATAATGTAATGATCTTAAAGAATATGTTTGTAAGCCTTGCACTGGAAAAAGAAGAAAACCTGCAATTATACTTTACAGCAGAAAAATTGTTACAGAAAATGTTGAAAACATTCAAAACCCATTAAGATTAGAGAGGCACAGTAAGTATTTTATCATTAATTTTCTACAAAGAAGAYATTGTGTTTAATATCAGTTACTGCCACTATCCAATGCTAACAGCCCTGATCCAGAAGAGGATGAACACATGACAAACTAATGATATGGTTACTTCCACTAACAGAGTGAAAAGAGCTTTCCTGGATCAAGCAATCCAGAGGGTTCTATGTAAATCAATACACAGTGACATGTATAGATTCATACTTTCACTTTAAAACAGATAGGGGAAAGTATGGTACAGAATAAACTGATATGAAATATCCATATGTCTATTATCTGTGTTTCTCCTTCAGTAAGGTGTAGTTTCTTGATAATAAGCACAGTGCAATTATAAATCTTTTGTTCTCCCTTAGCCATTAGTACATATTTTGCCTTATTCATCCTGAATAAAACAGTGACACTTCAAAGCTAAAACTAGCAGCATGTTTCAGGTAAAGTAATGTTTAATTATAAAGTCTTGATACTACTAGGTAAGCAGAGTAATAGGGTTTTTCAGACTCAGAAAGTTAAAAAAAAAGGTCACAAAAATGTTGATTTCTGTTTTAAAATTAGGTCATTACACCTTTTTATGACACATCATCCTATTCCCTCTTAAATATATGCAAATTGAATAAAGACTTACAACAATCAGCTGATATTCAAAATTTAGGTAGAACAGTTTATTTTTTAATGAAATAGCCATTAAGTTCTTGTGTATTGCTTATACAGGCAAGACTTGCATGCACTGTTTTCCTTAAATTAGTTTGACTGATTTACTTGTTGATCAGACCACTATAAAAAGGAATGTTGGATTGCTGCATCAGAATYGTCTCTCCTTATTTTGACTGAGGTAAGAAATCACCCAAATGCACATGGAAAGTATAATTTTTWAATTCACTACATTTCACTTCCAACACTCTTCAAATATAGTCGAAATAATGACTGTAATAAGAATTGATTGTGGTATATTTGTTAAGAGTTACATTTAAGGATCTTAAATGCCCTTTTCCTTAGCCTTGTCTGAATAAAGTGTGCAGCTGTTAATATCAAGAATTTATACATTCAGTTATTCAAACCACTTTATGTTCATGAAAGCATAATAAAGTTAACTGGACAAGAAAAACACTGGACTATGTATTGCTCCTGTTACAATATGATTATTTTTAGCTTACTTCTTGATTTTTAAATATGTACTGGGAATACTTATTTTGTTGCTTACCCTCTAGCTGTCATCCCTCTTCCAAAAAGCCTRCAATACATGTTGTACATACTGTGTATCTGCTCTTATCTTATATCTCTTATCTTAGGTGCCTCTTCATAATTAACAGCAACCAATACAGTAATTTCCTTTGAGAAGGGAATCCAAAGCAGCTCACAAACCATTGTTTATAGTTAGTAAGTTTTAAGGTAGTGAATTTTACTTTAAAGAGGAACAAATTGAAACTGCTATTTTTTTTTTCTTGAATGAAGGGTGGGAAAACCAATTTAGAACTAAAAGCAGCTGTTGCCATGACACAGTCTAAATATTTAGGAAAAAAAATACCCTGAACATTAAAATAGCAATGTGTTTTTGAGAATCATGAACTGTTGCAGAACTAACTTGATCCTTTCTTAATGGAGACCAAGTCCTGGAAAGGGCCAGGTAGTCTCAGTTCTCTCAGAGAAAGAACAGGAGAATGTTCCCCAGCCTGCTGCTGAACAGAGCCTTCAGTGCTGGAGACCTTATTAAGACTTGGTCTAGAAAATTAAGAAATGTGGGATAATGATCATTGAGTAACAGATGTCTGTCTGAGAAAATGGCACCTCTCTGGCAGACAATGCAAAAATGTTGCTTTTAACCTTCTCTCACATAATATAATAAGCAGATTGATAGAAAATATTTTAATAAAACACCCTAGCTAGTAATTTTCACTGTGATACMGCCTGAGGTTAGTGTGATATTATGCTACGTGGGAATTAGCTTTTTATTTTTCAGCCTATTATTGCTTTGTCTCCTGCAAGTTTCCTGTACAAAAATACCAGAAACTTTCTCAAAGCCTTTGTAACAACAAGGATGTACTCAAAAAAAAAAAAAAAAAATCCTTTGATGCCCATTTGTGACCCACAGAACAGATTACAAACACCAAGACAGAGTGATGGCAAGGTCTCAACAGCAAAGAACAGCACTTCAAAAAGCACACAAACAAGGGGTCTGCTGTCTTATAATGCAATAAAGTGTCTCATTAAATAAAATCTAATAGAACCAGCTTTGAAATTGCAGCTAACCTTTTGAGTAGATCAACAAATTAGCTATTACAAGTAATTTAAATGCAATGTTTCAATCTACTCTAGTGGCTTAAAATGGATATTACACTGCATGTTTTCTGGGGGCTAATACTCCAGTTTAGCTTTACCAAAACAATACTCTCGGAGGCCTTTGAAACAAATCCAGTGTTACATTTCCCCATACATGGGCTCCTAGGGAAGGAATGATTCTAAGGGAACAATTCTCTCAGCCTTTCAGCCACTGGGGCACAGCACTGCCACTCCTGGCTCATCTCCTGGGGCTGCCACAGCCTGGAGCTGTGGGGTCATTGCTCTCACACCCAACTGTGTTCCCACTGCCTCTCCCCATCATACCTCTGCCTGTGATATTTGGACATCAGTTTTCGATTATGAGCATCTCAGTMCAACTCTTGCACAGAAGGCAGTGTACAAAGACATTTATGGGGCATTTGTGGTCAGTGAGTAAATAATCACCGCTGAAATTTAAATATAGAATGTTCCAAAGGATATTTCTGCCCATGTTTAAAAACAGAGCACACAAGCTCACTATAAATTTTCAGAAGCTTTGCCAAGCTGAAATTCTTGGATTTGCTTTACACCAATTGAAACAGTGAATCTTTGAGGTGCTGCTGTAAAAGCACTAGTGACAACTGCTAATTCACTCAGGAACTGTTATGGAACAGTTCCTGCATGGAAGGAAAGAAATAAAGGAAGAAAGGAAACAAGTCAAGCATCATAAAGGAAGTTCAGTGTGGTAAGGTTTTGGAGTACCCCTTATTCCATCTTCTTTTCAACATGCAGTATTTTGCTTTTTGGTGGTTTATATCAGTCGTGGATTTTGGTTTTGAATAAAAGGCTGCTGGCAGAATGCAATTGCTTATTTAGTAGATGYGTGAATCAAATTGTTCAATTGTTCTCCTATGATGACCATAATACTGGGCTTGTTTYAAGATACTACGGCTGATGCTGGTTTTATTTTGCTCACCCCAGTGGCCTCTCCTTCTAACACAGTGCACCAGAGGGTCAAGGAAGGCTTCTGCTCACCATCACCTGCCAGCAGTGCACTGGTGTCAGTRTTTGCTGCCCGCTTTGCAGGGAGATGAGTTTCCCTTCTCCTAAAGGCAAAGAAGTACTCACTGGAGAGGAGATTTCAAGAGCACAGGAGAGGATGTGGAGGAAGCCAGCAAGGACTAAGCCTGCAGACCCACCAAAACTTTGTGGCCTTGGGAAGCAGGTCCCCAGGGGATCTAGCCCTCAGAGGTTGCTAAAGCAGACTTCTTCTAGGGTCCAGAAGAGGTTTTGTGGGTTTCCTTACAGCCCAGGAGGTSTTTGCTTGACCAAAAGCAGGGCTAAACTACTTATAAACCCCTGCACCAGCATTATGTCTTAGCCAACCATTTGCTATTTGAAAAAATGTTTACAGTTTCTACTCAAACAAAATGCTCCATTTAAAAGCTGAAGGCCATTCTTTGCATTTGGATGTTCACTTTCCAGAGAAGAAGACAGACTCACCTTGGACTTCTGACCACCCTGGAGTTCTACTAAAATGCAAAGGAAAGTCAGGTACCCAGAAATTCTGTAAACAGTGGTCTAACTATTGAAATACAAAATGAAATAAAATAAATTAGAAAAAAAAGATGTGAAACATCTTGGAAAACTGTTGTTGCTGGAATTTTAGTTCTGCAGCTTTGATTTCCATACCGTAGTAAAGTTTCTTTCAGAATGTTTCATTTCCATGTCAAACTTTCAAAGTCTGGTCTCCGAGAAAGAAAAACAAGAAAGTTGTATTAAAGTTCTAATGAATGATGAATTACAAGCTCAAAGTGATTACATTTGTTTGTGGATAGGTGTATAATGTCATCGAACAGCTTGAAGGCAATAAGAATGATAATTTGCCTAAGTCAGTGCACAAATATACTGGGTTTTTCTCCACAGACTGCTGAAATACCAAGAGTACATAATCACAGCAGGGAAAATAAATTTTTCTCGCATGCTCTACATGAACTGTTGACATGCTTTTCTCCCTTACAGAAAATGTTAGGGAGACAGAGCAAATGTAGAACATTCACTGGGAAATTATTTTGCATTTTGTAAAATGGCAGGAAAGATATTCCTTCTGCATTGCTTGAACAATATGAAACATCCACTAGGAAATATTGAAAATTATTAGTCAGTGCATTTTACAAATGTCAAAACAAGCGTATCTTACATATTAGGCCTTTTCTTGAAATAGAATTTAAATATACGAAAGATAGATAAATGAATACATCCCCTGTAACTGTATGCACACGAGTTTTCCTTTAAAAAATACTTCCTTTTAAATATGAGTTCTTTAAAACATATTTACCTTTTTCTTAATGAACAATAGTTTGCCTGTCAGAAGTATAGAGTTTAGATATTTCAGAGCCTGCTACATCCAGCTACGAGCTTGTCCTGCAATACCTGAATATGTAAAGTACTTTTATTGAGAAAATTTGAGGTGATTTCATATGGAAAACAAATTGTATGCCTTTTAACAGCAAAAACAAAAGCATGTGGATTAATAAGAATTGCCTTTCAATAATTTTAGTAACTAACTTAGAAAAGTAAGTGAAAAGGGGCTATTGCAGAGTGCTAAAGAGTTCAAGGTGTTTAGGAATGTAATTCTGCCCTTACACTCCTTCTCCCATCCTTCTCCCAAGCATGCGCTTCCCCACTGCTGTCCCCCTCTGTCCTGTTCTGCCTCACCTGCTGCAGGGACCAGTGTTCTTGTCACTGACAGTCCTCAGCTGCCTGAGGGCTGGCAAAAGGCACCTCATGAGCTGAGAAGGGAGGAGGAGGAGCAGAAGGAGGCAGAGAAGGCTGCCAGAGGCCACTTTAATCTTCCCTGTCCTATTACACAAAACCTTCTCTTCTCCACAGGCTTGGCTGTGATGCTCTGGAGGCACTGGTGAAGATTTTATTCAGYGTGACTGGGGGAGGTGGGCAGCAAACACACAGGTGTTCCCCATGCCCACGAGCTGTTCTTCATTCTCTTCATAATCCGCCAGAGAAGCGAAGGTCCCCCAAAAGCCTCCTTGTAAACCTCTGTGACTGCCATAGATGAGCAGCATAATCTTCCATAAATTCCAGTACATCAAAGAAATATTAGCACAGGGACTCCGCATTTATTCCTTTGGAAAGAATTTGACTGGGTTCAATATGGCCTGGATTTGTCACAGCCTGACTTGTGCTCCTGGCTCTTGTGTAGATGCAAATTAAGCAAAGTGTAAATCAAACACAATGTAAATTAAATACAAAGCTGCTGAATTAAAGTTTGCAGATAGGGAATTATGCAATAGGGATTATAAAGCAAAATGAGTCTGTAAGGGGGAAAAATTGTGGAATATTTATTTTCTTTTAAAACAGGAAGGTTAACTGCTATTTAATTATTCTTCAAACATGCATTGTTCTATGATAGATTCCTTTCCAGACAGCCTGACTGGAGTTGTTTACTGATCCATACCAAGACTTTGGGAATACTTTTGGATTAACAACTCTATCATGGCATCTAAATACTCAATTACTGATTTTAATATTCAGAATGGAAGAAAATATGGCTGAAATTTGGGGTAAAAACATGTCAGGGAGCACTTAATAAATACCTTTTAAAATTTTTACATTAATAGACACACCACATGGCATTCTGAAAATGGAATCTGACTTTTTTTGAGRTTGTTTATGGTTTCTTTATGTTTCTCAGTTACAATTTGCAATTCCAGATACAATGATAACTTTGTAAGTAAGGCATGCCCTTAATTCATGTACCCAGTTAGTGCATAGTTCTCTGAATAGCAAAGCATGAATTTGCCTCTGAGGTTGCTTCTTTCAGAAGCTGTATCACATCTGATACTGGCAACATGGTTTGCCACTCCTAAGGCAGAAAATGAATGCTCAGAATATACCAATGTCTCTTGGCTAAGATCCAGGCCTTCAATTTATCAGGCACCCTTTTCAGTAATGGGTTAACCCTTGTAGACAGCTAATGTTCACTCTGTTTCTGCTGGAATACATTTAAGATAAAATATTTATATCTCTCCTCTGGAATAAGCACTAAAAATGCAGGATTGTTCAAAATAATGGTTTAAAAGAGGAGTAAAAATGAAATCCCAAAACAGGCTAAAAAAATCCTTTTTAAATATGCAGATATCCAAGAGAAAAAAAAAAAAAGATTTTTTTTTGTATCTGACATTGATTCGGAGGAAGATTTGGTATCACTGGTCAGCAACAAGCTAGAACATGTTGACAAGTACAAAGTGACTCCTGAGACTCTGCATGGATTTAAAAGGGTAGGTCATGCTCAGTAAAATGGATTTCATAAGAACCAGGCACTGAAGTGTGTGTGTCTGCACACATGAGCTCATGCATATAGACACACATGTGTATGTATACATACATGAAGATACATACACACATATGCATTTTATATATATATATATATATATATATATATGTATATATATATATATATTTGTATTCACAGCTTAAAAGATAAAGCGACTTTTAGCCTAATTTTCCTGGTAAAGGTATTCAGAAGAACCCTTGACATTTTTATATGTCATCATTTGGAGGAACAAAACAGACACTCAGGGTGTGGGGCTGCACTCAGGGAATGCTCATTGGTGAGTGATAGAAAAGTCTGAAGATCCCAAGTACTCTCAATGGCCACTTCATCATGATCTTTAAAAGACAGAATGTGGGATAGTTTCCCTGAGGTACCCAGGTGTGAAGTCAGCTGATGTGGATTGCACATGTGCCCAGAGCTGTTTCTTCAATGAACTTTGAGTAAGAGCTTTTACTTGTATTGTAAAATTAGCAAAAGCCTTCAACATGAATAAAATTGTCTGTACTCCAACCCTGCCCTGTGAGGGCACCACTTCCAAGAAAGGGGCATCCACAATTTCTCTGGGCACCCTGTTCTAGTGCCTCACCACTCAAATCAAAGTCTCAATAAATAATTTAGTTTTAATGCAGCTTCCCTTTCCAGTCAGGCCCTGTAGGACAAATGCAAGAGGAAAAGAGGAGGGTCTGGACAAAGCTGGACCTTTCCTCACAAATTTATACCTGTATGAAAGGGAAAGCCTGTTCCCACATGTGGCTCATCATTGCAGATCACTGCCCCTGCAGTTTAGGGACTCGTACTGCTGTCCAGGCTTTGATGGTGACTCCTCTCTTTAAGAAGAAGCTCTCTAATCAGGATATCCCAGTCACTCTACAGTGTGAGCACATAGCAGGAACAGGCGATTGCTTTCAGCTTTTATCACTCTCAGTTTCTGCTATGAAATACAACCATGCTCTCTCTGGGCAACCTGCTTCCATGCCTTACAAATCAGGGTCTCAACATATTATTTGGGCTTAATGTGCCTTGCACTGTTAATGGCTTCCAATTTTACCACTTGTCCGAAAGAAGAAAGCTCTTCTGATCTTTTCTGCCTTGAGCATTTGTTAGTACAAAAGAGAGAAGCTGGTAAAAGACCTCCCAAAGACAAAGCAAAGACTACACAGCAGGTGGACAGGCGAAAACATGTTTTGCAGAAGCGAAACATGTTTTGATCTCCTGAATAGGTGTAACGATGTGACTAGTATAAAATCTAAACAGTTATCAAAAACAAGGCTATACAACTCCCAGGACAGTCAGTGCACTAAGTGGAAACACTGGAAAAAGTTCCTCTAAGTCCCTTTAGCAACATCATCAGAACAAAAGCATTATCCTAAAGCCATTGTTAACCAATGCTTCTCTGCCTCCTTAAAAAAAAAAAAAAAAAGAACTGTGAAGGAATAAGCAAGAGTGGGGTTTTGTGACTTTCTTTTTGATATTCGTTAGCTTTTGGATGATTTTGTCATCTCACTGGAAAGATAAGAATGGAACAGTGGGAGAGAGAATAGTGGAAATGCAGTAACATGTTTAATATAAGGTAAAATAATTAAGTTGATAGCCATTATTGTGTAAGCCTCTAGCTGCAATCTAATCAGCTATCGAAACCTAAGCAGGATTGGGCTGCATTGGTACTTAAGGGAGAAATCCCATATGTTATTGAAAACACAGCTGATGATTCAATAGCTGTTAAGTGTCTTCTGATTCACTTAGGTAAACATACCACACCAAGGGTGTAGAAGGAACTTTATATTTGCTACTAATTAGCATAATAGTATTAATATTAGAAAGGATATTTGTTTTCTTGTTGTCTACTGTACTGCTTTCATAGTGTRGTAGTTTCAGAAGAATATGGAATATATCTTCAAATTTCTACAGCATTTTGGAGGTACTAAACAGCAGTAGTATTTTATGTCAGAAGTGGTTTCTACTTTAGGGCTGGACAAAATGACTCTCACATAAATGCCATGAGCTTTACGCACTTAACACACTTAGATAGTACTATTTAAAATTTGTAAGACTCCTATGAGACAGCAACACAGGTCTTACCCTGTTCATGCAACCAGGATGAAAATCTCCTAAGCAGACACTGAACAGCTGGGCCATGCATCAATAAATCACATATAAAATCTGAATTCTTTTGGCTGGCAAATGAGCTGCATGGGAATGAGTTTCACCCTCACATTGTAATGTCCTGTGGTAACCAGTTCAACAAAGTTTTAATGCTAACGTATAATTYTGATACTATTAGAACAATATGAATGACCATTTAGTGAAATAAGAGTCATTAGAGACACTCAGACATCATGGAAGGAGATTTTGTGGGAACACAGACTACAAGTTTTGGGTCTTCTGTGGAGCATGATAAGCTGTTATACTGGAGAAGAGGCAATAATTCATTTTACATACTGGAGATAATGTGCTGAAGGGGGAATAAATGGACCACATCCGTTAAGTCTGCTACACAACATAAGGAATTTTAAAAACCACATGTCTTTGCAGAGAGATAAAACCCTCCTGGAATTAGTGCTACATCAGTTAACAGCAGAAGATGGAATCTGGATGTAGCAAAGAAATTTTATTTAAAACACTAATGAAATACATTGTAGAGTTCAGTGTGAATATGATTTAATTAGTCTTTCGTGTATCCAGATATTAGAGTGGTGGCARATACCTGTGTCTAAGAATGACTTAAGCAACCAGAGAATATGAAAAAAATCTGTAATTTGGCACTAGAGCAATAAAGTCTATCTTGAATATATGTATTATTAGAGCCCCACTAAGATGAACTGTAGAAAAGAAGGAGAGCTCATATTTGAAATTCTTTTGCCTGTTTATTCTTAAGATATGAAGGCCAAATTTCTGGCTTGTAATGAAGCACCCGGGTTRGAGCCAACCTGAACTCCATGCCACAGTCTGGCCCTGTACAGAGTCAGCAGTTCAAGGCTCAGGGAAGTTCAGATGTGTTTGTAAAGCACAAATGCTTGGGGCAGTGCCATGCCAATGCAGCTACACATTTCTAGATCTGAATAGCTTCTGTGTGTTTCTGCACAATAGATTCTTGTATTCCTCATCAGGTTAACTCCAGGAAAGCCAGTCTAGGGTCAATATGCCCAGAAATCGTGGTTTKGTTGCAAGATGAGCCTTGCTGCTATTTCTTACCAATTCCGCTGACAGTGAGCTGTGTGAAAGAGAAATGCAATTATAATATTAAACATGTTATTTAAGGTATTCAGCATGTACTATCCAATGCCTTTCAACTTAGGATACGCACTTTTAAATATATTGGGCAATGGAGTTTATTCTCATATTGATGGTTTTTCTGACCATCAGACAAGTTAGGCAGTGTTGTGTCTTCTATTACATCATTCAGTGAAGAATCATAGTCCATTCCATRGATCCTGCAATCTATATTTGGTGCAGGGGCTGAGGAGTCATATGGCAAAAAAAACAACAGTCCAAAGTGGCTAGTCAGTCCAAATAAATATTTGGGACCAACTTGCCTTAGGGATGGCTCTAAYTTGCATTAGCCAGTGCCCTGTCTGTGTACATTTGACATGCCCTGTGTATGTTCAGTTGCCTTAAGGCCAGATTGTATTCCATTGCATGCACTCAGGGCCCTCTAAATCTGCTGTTTCACAACCAAGCTCCTTGACTGTGTATTTCCATGCTTCCTGTAGAATGGAGCRCCTTGTTGTGACACCTGCTCCAGAAGATCTCCAGAATCTGGTGGTGTAATCATAGTGTGATACAAAGTGGCAAAAGTGAGGGCCTAGCAATTAATCTTGTGGAGAAATTCAACTCCAGATTATGAAACCCAAAGATAGGTGGCTACTTGTGATTGTCCACAGGGAAGCCATGTGTTAAAGCCAACATGAAAAATCAGTGCAGTCAGACACTTGTGAGAGGGAAATTCAGCTCCTTTCAGAGCAGAGTAGGGAGCTGCTGTACACACACCAGCACCTCYCTCCTCATCTTCCCCTGCTGCTCTGGGAGGATGTGGACCTTCTGGAGGTGCTGCTTCATCTCTGCCATCCTGATGTGAATGCCTCAGTTACAGCTCAGGTAGCACAAAATAGTTCAATGTGGGCATCCCATTTGAGTCTCCCTGCAGGGGAGGCAGCTGAAATGCTCTGCAGGCTCCTGCATTAACTGGTTCTCCACTGCCTGCAACCAGCACTTCACACCCACACATCAACATCCATGTATAGAAACATACATTCAGATTCATTAATTAGTGAATAATATCCTCAGTGGTTTCTGCATAAAAAGGATTAAGTGCACAAATCCTGAAGCACATATTTATGAAACACTTGAAACCCCTGGTACAGAAAAGGTCCTAGGTCTTTCTGAACTAAACAATTGTGGCAACAATTTCCCCAGCAGGGGTTAGCTGCTGAGCTGTTTTAAATCCAGAAGACATTGGCAAATAAACGCTTATTTTTGTTTCCCTCTCTTCACCCAGAAGATGTGGCGCAGCCAGGTCCTTAAAATAGAGTGGAGCTGAAAAGGATTTGGGGCAGTTGGAGAAAAGGTTGGAGATGAGGTGGCTGCACAAGCAAACACCTCAAAGCCGAAATTCATATGAGCTAGAGGCTACAATAAGGGAAAGAGATTCACAGAAAGTGCAAGCATTGTCAGCATGTTTCTTCCTCTTCCCTGTCCTTTGAAGCCAGCCAATATCGAGGAAAGCAGCCAGAGTGGAAAAGGAAGGAGTCTGCATTTATGAGCCTAACAAGCAAGCATGAGACTTGGGGAATTTAAGAGAATGATGGGAAAAAAATGTGCCAAACCCAGTTCTCAGCAACTTCATAGCATCACGGTTTTTTTTTTTTTTTTTTTTAGAAATGGTAAAATTCACCTTTCTGCTTGGTGTGGAAATAAAGATATCAGCAAAACACAGAGCTTTACATGGATGTGGATATCATGGCCAACATCATCCTTTTCTTCCTCTATGGGAAAGCAGCTATTTCATCCTGATAATATATTCACAGGTGATATTGCTTTTTCTCACATCAGTCACTGAGCAGATGAGAGAGTTCCTTTCCATTTGGTACAGAGAATTCCACAAAGGTCTAAAAATGATAAGTTGATATTTTTTCCCTTTTTAAGTACTAAAGGTCATAAAATGAGCTACCAGTCTTCTATAGACTTGGGTGAGGTTTTGCTGAAACATAATTACAACAGAAGACTGAGTGTAAGAAAGGGAATTTTTGGATTCAGCAGTATAATAAATTTTGGTTTTGAGCAGTAGTACTTCTCCTTTAACTAAATGATGCCATTTCATGATTTTCTTTAAACTAATAGGATTTCCTGATAAAAACACACGTAAGTAAACTGACAATATAGGTTATCGGGGATATTAACTTTGGTAACATTGAGATGCAATGTGGAAAATCTACAGGCAACAGTTCTACCTTTGTTAAGTTTAATAGCAGGTAACAGTCATTCAGATTAGAAGTTACAGAGAACAAGGATGCACTGTCTACTAAGAAAGAAGTTAAGAGGGATTTAAAGTGCTCAGTAGTTCAAAAATCATTTTCCAAAAAGTTACACTGCATAAACACGTTTGATTTCCTGAAATTGAATCCTGTGTGAAAAGGCATGCTGGTTTTATATAATGCCACACTTTCAGAAGGTGGAAGTGGAAATGACCGGTAATTATATCTAATTAAACTTTATTAGGATGCACATAGACGAGGGATTGAATACTGTATTTGTTCAGATTACTTCATTTTCAGTGAAGGCATTTAAAATCAATTATTTTTTTATTTTGCCACTAAAAATTGTTTTTATACTCACAAAAACAAAGGAGCCCACTCATTTTTTCAATTATTACAAATAATTGAAATGCTTCAGAAAGCTTTATGTTTTGTTTTAATGTATTTTTAAAGAATGATATTTTTTGTTTTCAGAGGGGTCTGAAATCCACAGGATTTGACATATTTTGCAATAAAATGTGAGAAGTTAGGCAAAGGGTAGGTGCTCTCTGGACTTTATGGTCATTTGCACACATTTTGAAGAAAGGAAAGAATAATGTGCAAACTAGGCAAATGTGTTAAAAAATATTCTCCAAAAGTCATGTAATGTAGTACAGTTAATGAAGCACAGTTTCATTAGCATTTGCAGTAACTGATAGTACAATCTATATAAGGGAGAATAATTGTTTAGTAAGATGGAAGATATTTTTCATTTGATTCCCATTCAATTCTGATGAGTTCAAGGGAACTTGTCTCACGTCCTTATTGTACCACCTATAGTCTTATGCAAGGATACATTTTATACTTAGCCTTTTATTTTTTTCTTTGGCTTTGCCATTATATTTCTCCAAAAGTAATTTTCTTATTGTCTTCTAACTGATAAGAAATTAATTAGTTCAGACAAAATAAAATTATTTTTAAAAGGAAAAAGTAAAAAAAAAAATATTTCTCAGGGTAGATCACTTCTCCTACACATTTCTATCATTAGCTGAGAGTGTTCCACTTGTTAGTCATTTGTAGGCAATCTCATGCGAAATTATTTACCAGTAAGACACACTGACTTAGTGGGTCACTGGTATGAAACCCAGGGTCCTGTGCGCTTCACGTAGCTATTCCCATAACAGCAGAGTGAGTATAATTAATGTCATTCTGATATGGAGTTATTTTTAATGGATATTAATAGATGATACAAATCACATTTTAGAGCCTAAACTACCTGCCAAATAGGTGTCTACTGATCCTGATGCTTTCCCTGATTTAACTAGGGTGAGAAAATGCAATATTCAGCTTCCATCACTTGATTGATCCACCATGGAAAATCTGACTGAGTCAAGATTCACCTCATCAACTAAATGATCAGATAGCAAATTGAGCCAAAAGTCTGATCAGTTATACTGCATGTTTAAGAGATTGCAGTTGAGAAGAGTCTTTGTTTATTGCTTTGGTAAGTAATGTATAAACTATATCACTGGACCCTGGAGGAAAAGAGTTTTCAACATCTCTGAGGTTCTTTCAGAGGTAAAGACATTCAGATATCAAAGAAACAACAGGACCAAAGGGTAAAAAATCCATGAAATCTGTTTGAGGAAAAACAAAGCACAGTATTCCTGTAATCACCTTGTGTCATAAAAGCTGACAGGGACTCTTTCTATTTCTCTAAGATTATAATCTCACAGAGGAAAAAGAAAAGCAGTGATCACCTGAAAATAAAATAATTAATATGCAAAACTTAATAAGGAAAAAAATATCACACTGATAGAAGGAGTTAATGAAATATCAATTGCCAATTTGGAGTCTTTATTTTTCTATATTTTTCTGCTTTGTGTTCTGAGAAAAGAGGGATAGCCCAGAGCACAGGTAGTGGTATATGGACATCCTTCACCTTGAACTCTGCTTCCAACACCAGCCACTAGTCACTAGCGGGCAAGGACTGCCAACCCCTAAGGATCACCCCTTCATCTGTACGGGGCGAGTTGAGTGCTCTCAGCCCAGCACCCAGGGGAGAAACACAAGCACCATGTGTTTGATCCTGGTCACAAACCCCTGCAGTATTTTTGGCTACTAAGCCAAGAATTTGCCATGGTATGACAAAGTATTTTCTGCCTGCTTTCCAGATTAGTTTTGAGACAAGACAGCATATGGAAGCTTACTTGGTTGCAGCAGCCTCTGCCTGCTCTGTGAATCTCTGCCAACTGACTGAGATTACATGTCTATCACCAGCTCTAAAATTCACATAACACCAAATGCATATTGTCTATTTCACCTACTGCAGAGCTGGAGCCTCCAGCTTTTGGGAGAACAAATATCAACCTTCCCTTTCCATTCAGAGTAAACAGCCTTTTTTTCCTAACATTGCTTTCAAATTCTGTGACTACATCCAGCTGCTGCATTTCATTAAGGCATCATCTTTGATGTATTACTAATACCCCAATTCAGTGAAATATTAAGACGAAATGACCTCGTGTTGGCTAGTGGAAGCCAGGCACAGTGAGAAGCAGGAACTGGAACTGCTCAGACTATTTGCAGTGGCTCCATCTGGGGATGTGTTGAGTTACGTATCTCAAAATTAAAGACTCTCCATTAAACCTCAGTTACCAAGATAAAAGAAGATACTGTTTAAAGGAAGAGGAAATATCAAAGAAGTGACAAAATGAGAATCTCTGAAAAGAAATATTTAGACTCTATCTTTCATATTACCTTAAATGAAATAACTGGAGCTCTCCAGAGATGAAGTCTTTTTTGTTAATACCTGTGGTCATTCTGATTTTTCTCTCAATGCTTTTCAGAAATACCTTAATGGGTACAAGAGTCCTCCACACTTGTTACCAGTTATTATTACCTGTCCTTCAGCACTGTCTAAAGATCCAGCATGAGATCAAGAACAACTGTGGCAAAAGCTGCTGTACACAAAAGCAGTAAAATACAATTCCCATGCAATACCTGCAGTCAGGGATAGACAGGTGTGTCACAAAAGAAATAATCTTGTTATGTCCATCCAATTATACTAGAATTTTCAATATGCTCTTGATACTGTTCTTCTCCTTTTCTGTATTTATTTCTGTGTAATAAATAAGAAAAAGCTTTGCATTGCATTCCTTCACTGTTCTTTGAGTATTGCCTTTTCATTCCAGATATTCACTTATCTCTGTCTCAGGAAGAAACACTTCTTCAGGCCAGGTTTGGGGATAATGGTTACATGCTACGTGCAATCCTTAGAAAAAGAGATATGTCATTGTGTGCATTAAGGCCATCTTGAACTGGGGTCTTACGAGTTAATGGTTAGGAGCAATGAGCACAGGAATACTGCTCAAGGTCTGTTGATTAAGGGAAAGGAAGGCTTACAGAGAGCAGGGGCTTGCTATGCACTCTGATTCCTGATAGCACACTGCAGAGGGATGAGTGTCCTCGTAGGTAAAGATTTCTGACAGTGTGGACATTTTCCTGGCTTTGGAAGGAGAAAAGGCCATATAATTAATAGGGAAAAATACAGCAATGCCTAATCAGTCAGCACTACTGCAATGCTTCAGACTTGGCAGCTGACGAGGCAAGTTCCCTCCCCTGCATCCTCAGGCCCAAGTGCCCTCTGGTAGCACCCTGACCTGGCAGGAGCTACTGTTCAGACATTAGCATTAGTTCATTGCTAAACTACCACTGTCCTCATTTCTTATAAAAATAGAAGAAAAAAGGAAAATATGAAACAATATAATAATAACAAAGAAATAATAATGAATAATGAAGAAAAAATCTTTCAGGGGAAAGGAAGGAAGGAAGAGATGCAGAAGTTGGCAGGTACACCCCAGTGCCTGGCTGCTCCTTGCATCTTGCCTKTCTGCACAGAAACTGTCACTATTCCAGTCTGAGAGGATAAATGCACTCTGGTCTCTGCCTTCTCTGAATGTGACCAAAAGCTTCTGCACATCTAAAACTGTATGTGCTTTAGGAAGATGTTTAATGTAAGATGTGAGCTTTAAAGCAGTTGGAAAATCCTTTCTAAATCTCAGCACAGGGTTTTTTTTTTCTTTTTGGCCTGCAGGCATTTCTAATAGTAGAACATCACTTTCCTGCCAAGACAAATTCTACCTCTTGCTTTTATTTTCCCATGCCACTTCCTGTGCCAATCAGCCTTTCGATTCTCCTGCAAATCCTGCTGGAAAAGCACTTCTGCTTCTCTTTTCATCACTGATTTCTTCTTTAGTACAGTGTTCTACTGTACGTAGATTATAGCCTTCCTCTTACATTGTTAACCTTGGTTGCCTGTTGATAAAGATGGTACACACTGCTAAAAAATGGGCGCTGCTAAAGAATGGCAGAGAAACATTTCCCCAAAGTGTCTGTGTTTCTGTGCACTGCTATCCTATGGCTCATCATGTGGACAAGCTAATAGATTATTCCTTTGCACGTTCCACTACATGATATCGTACTTTCCCTTTTCTCCTTATTTTAGAAGGAATGAATACAGTGGAGGTTCAAATGCACAAAAGGAGAAGGAACTGTATCCATAAAGAATCTGGTTGTGGCCCCTTTAATTCTGTGACTATAAATGCTTCTTGCAATCAGCTCTGAGGCTTCAGTGAAGAGCAGCTCACAGATATTTTTCCACCAGGACTGAGTACACCACCAGTATCATGTTTCAATAGAACAGCTGGTGCTTAAAAGGATGGTAATTACAATTTTATTCAAAAAATCAGAACTGGTGGAGCTAAGATGATCATTGATTCAGATGGATGACCTTGAAAGGCAGATTGAAATGAACTTGTTGAACTTCTGAAAAAAAAAATTAAATAAAAATAGATCTCTCTACAACATTTCTGGTACTTTTTGGTAATATGCTACAATCTTCAATTTCCCCCCAAATACTGTCATTATGAAAATTGAGTGGAAAAAAGTAGTCTGAAAAGCCTCATTATTTTACTATTCCTTCCAAGGGTAGGGATGATGTTCTAAAAACTGCACTTCCCTGTAATTAAAAGCTCTGCAAAATTTTAGGTTTGAAACAGTATACCATGCTGATGGTGTGTTTTATAGAAATAAAAAGACAAAAAGAGCTGTGTTGGTTTGGGAAATGGACAGCCAGTCCCCAACTCTGACAGCAGTCACAAGCAGCTGCCCAAGGAAGAATATGAGATTATAGCAAGCCTACAGTAATATTTCCTCTGAACATTTCCCATTCTCCATGTGTTTGGGGTTCACACCCAAAACATTGGTGTATTTCCCTTTGGTGGTCCTGGCCATTGTCTTAAACCTACATTGACACCTACAGTGTCTGCAGCATCCTGCAGCAGAGTTGTGCAGCTTTGCTATGAGTTGTTTGAAACACAGATCACTGGATAATKCAGGCTGGAAGTGACCTCAAGATGGTTGTAGTCCAGCCCCCTGCTCAAAGGAGAGTCAGCTACGAGGTCAGATTAAGTTGTTCAGGGCTTTATTCAGCCAGATGCTGAAAACCTCCATGGGTGGGAACTGCACAACCTTGTTCCAGTATTTTTCAGTCTCATCAGGATAATATTTTCCTTTATACCCTGTCATAACTGCCATTCAGCTTTTCATGGCCATTGTCCTTTGTCTGCCATGCAGCACCAGGAAGACCCTGTTTTCAGCTCCTCAGTGAGGCAGTGGTACTGTTTGAGAGGTGCTGGTCAGTACTGGTTAGTAGGTACTGCTGGCAGGTTCTCCCAGAGCCATCCCTTTCCTGGACTGAAGATGTCCTGATGCCCCAGTGTCTCCTTTAAGTGCAAATGCCCCAGATTTGACCATCAAGGGTAGCCCTTCACTGAACTCACTCCCGTTTATTGTTGTCCTTTTTGTACTGTAGGGCCCAAAACTGGATGCAGAACTCCAGCTGCTCTCTAATGAGTGCTGAGAGAAGGGAAATCTCTTGGCCATGTTGCTCCTACTGACACAGCTGGGCATGCTCTCAGCCGTCCCCACTGCTCATGGCATGTTGTTGACTCGTGTTTAATCCTGCTGTCAGCCAGGAGTCCCAGTCCTTTCCCACAGAGCTGTTTCCAGCTGCTCAGTCCCCCCATGAGTGTGCAGCTGGTAACACAGGACCCCCAGGTCCAAAATTTACACAGCAGAATAAGTTTTCTTCTCTGTTACAAATAACTCCTTGGGTTCTGTTKGCTTGTTTTGAGCATTTTTGTTAATATTTGCCTAAACCCACATGTATTATAGCAAAGTGTGCACTGGATGCATACTGTTTGTAGTTCTAGAGTTAAGGCAGATGCACTTCTTTGTAAGCCTTTTTGATATTCTTTAGTAACCACAGCTGCCAGTTCTGAGCACACTTACAGAGGTGACACACTGCTTTTTATCATAGTGATTAGCTTCATGATGCTGCTGAATTCATCCGGTGTTGCCTCTGCAATGTACCTTCTCTTACTTTCTGTTTGGATTGCAGATAGATGCTGCCAGTGTAGATGACATGAAGCTCCTCCATGTTCTGGAATTTAAGTATTTGCAGTCTAGCAAGATGTCACTTGTCATATACTTGCTTAATATAGAGCATCCTGAAGGGCTGCCAAAATATATACAAACATTGTAAAAAAGAAATCCAGAGGAAACATTATTTCAATTAAGGCAGCTTTTCATGTTCGTGCTCCAAATGATTACAAAGGGGAGGCTGAAAGCTGAAACTCAAAAAGAAGTGAAACCAGAGGCTTCAGTCATGTCCCATGAAGTCTAACTACTGTGAAACAGTCAATGGGCTACTACTGCTCATTGTGTGGCTCTAACACTTTAGAACTGTAATGAATGTCAGATAACAGCACAGAACTAAACTTTCATATTGCACGTAATTTTCAGAAAAAGGAATAAATACTGCAACAGAGRAAGGGCATGCTCTCAGCATACTCTTACCCTAAATGATCTGATTGGGAGGCTGTATTAGCAGTACCATGGATTTTTAGTTTCAGCYCTTGGTGTGCACGTTGACACTGTTACACAGGTCTTGAGACATGGAGTTTTCCACAGTCTTTCTGCTGCTTGCCATTTCCAGATGACCCACCGCCAGCCTAGTGGCTTGAGTAGCAGCAATGTGGTGATGCTGTACATGATGAGTAATTACTGAGCTCTACCGCAGTTCCACCTCCCGTCCACTCCTTAAATGCATATAGACTATCCAGGCAAGTTTTGGCAAATTGGTGCAATTAGCCTGTGCATCAGGAAATCACTGTTCCATCAGGGCGGTATCGATGAATGGACCTTGTCAGGTTTTATTGATATCTCAGTTACGTGAATGTAAACACGTATACATACATATCTACACRCAGGCACGCATTTTAACAAGTTGTGTAACTTTTCTTCGAAGCTGTTGGTGCTGGAAGGCTAGACAACCATTCCATGCTGGCCATCAAACCTCTACACGGTTATCATGCTAATCAAAGCCTGCTTTGAAAGGCTGTTTAGCTTCATTACCATCATAAAAGAGCAGCTAAAGGACATCTAAGGCGGGAGGGGGAAGAGAGGAGGGKTATTGGAAGGGATGTGAACGCACTGAGACACTATAATCTATTTGAACAGCCATGTTTATTGGAAAAAGGACGGGAAATTGTTTAGCATAAGCTGATATCAATCGCTGAATGGTTCCTGTTCCTTGTTATTAATGCGCAGGCAGCCAGGCAGGGAAGAATGGGCTCTRTGGAAAGACAGACACTGCCCCACAAAAGGGGGAAAGGATTGGTACAGACGCCACACCCCTCCCGACCAGATGGACTCCTGCAATCTACCATAATGATTAATTTTTTCCCAGACTAGGACAGAGAAGTTACAACAATTCAATGCCTGAATGACCCTTTGTTATTTTGAAAAGTTTTGTGCCTCTTTTGTATACGCAAATCAAATTGTTTTATAGGGGTGAGCATCTCCTCCAGTAGAGCAGGAGACTCTATTACAATACAATTAAGTAATATTGCCTGGCTAACTATGCTTACTTGCTTTGCAGGTGTAAATGTTTTAATGTCTCATTGCATGGTTGTCTCTTAATTTATTAAAGAAACACACCCTTTGTCTTAAAAGCAGTATTGTCTTAATAGTTTACTGGATTTACCTGTTTTCATTTAGGGTTTGTGAATTAGAAGTGAACATTGGTTTCAGAGGAATTAAACCAAGCGTCCAGAGTTASCATTCTGCAATAGATCATAGATGAGGAGGCACAATCTCTCATGGTGCTGTAAAACTGCTGGTAAGTACAATGTAGACAAGGACCTCAAGGACTTTGATGTGACAAATATATCCATACAAAAGCCTTCCCAGGTTCCCTGATCTTAGCTTGAAAGGTCATTATGGAGCCTCAGTTGTGTATATTCATGATAGATTCTGAGGGATGTTGTTYATTACACTTTCACTTCTACTATAAAGCAAACAAGAGTTTCCTGTTATGTCAGTTAGATCGAAGAAGTACTTACACATGCAAATAAACCTAAAAAAATAGCACAGCCTCCAAACTGATCCTATCTTGCTTTCCTAYTAAAAACATCAGTATGTTTTTTCATAATGAATCAAAGTGCAGGTAGGGTTGGATGTTAGAAATACAAACTGRACATGTTTTCTTCTGCTGAGTTCTGAAATATTCCAAATCATACCTGCCAGACTGCAGTCACATCAGAGCTAATAAGCTAAATGAATTTTGATTGGGCCAATACTTGGTTGGAAACACATAACCAGTGAATCAGAAAGGAAACATTCACTAGTAGATAGCGGACTCTCTTTTGTATGAGCAGGGAGCAAACATCTGTGTGGCTGTATTGGGTTTGTGTGGCAAGGTTTTGATAGCTGAGGGGTTACAGGGCTGGCTTCTGTGGGAAGCTGCCACCATATCTGACAGAGCCAATGTCAGGCAGCTCCAGGATGGACCCACTACTGACCAAGGCTGAGCCCATCAGTGACRGTAGCAAGTGCCTCTGGAATAACAGATTGATGAAGGGTGAAAAAAAACCTGCACAGCTGCAGCTGGAAGAGAGGGGTGAGAAAATGTGGGAGCAACAGCACTGCAGGCACCCAGGTCAGTGCAGAAGGAGAAGCAGGAGGTGCTCCAGGTACTGGAGCAGAGATTCCTCTGCAACTTGTAGTGCAGAGTGTGCTGAGACAGRCGGTGCCCCTGCAGCCCATGGAGGGCCACAGGGATGCAGAGATCCACCTGCAGCCTATGGAAGACTCCAGACCAGAGCAGATAGATACTGGAAGGAGGCTGTGACCCTGTGGGAAGCCCACACTACAGCTGGGTCCTGGCAGAACCTATGGCCCCATGGAGAGAGGCTTGCTGGTCTTGTAATCCTCAGGGGGACCGATGGATGGAGCAGTCTGTTTGTAAAGGACAGCAGCCCATAGAAGGGACCCATGCTGGAGCTGTTTGAGAAGAACTGCAGCCTGTGGGAAGGACTCACATTGGAGAAACTTGTGCAAGACTGTCTCACATGGGAAGGACCCATGTTGAAGCAGGGAAAGAGTGTAAGGTGTCCTCCCCTGAGGAGGAAGGAGCAGCAGAGACAATGTGAACTGACCACAGCCCCCATTCCCCTTCCCCTTCCCTCTGTACTGCTTTGGGGGAGGAATAGAAAATGTGTGAATAAACTTGAGCCTAGGAAAAAGGGAGGGCAGGGGGAAGGTATTTTAAGATTAGATTTTATTTCTCATTATCCTACTTGGATTTGATTGGTRACAAATTAGACTGGTTTCTTCAAGTTTAGTCTGTATTGCCTGTCACAGTAACTGGTGAGTGATCGCAAAATCTGAGAGGAAGGAGTGTCTTCTGTTTTCCAGACCTTYCCCTTCTTTTTGATTATCCAGCACCATTTTCATCTTTTCTCTGATGTGTGTTAGAAAAACCAGGAAAAGTTGATAATTATTCTTATAAAACTGGTAATGCCTGTGCATATCATGCCCATACATAAATGGACTGAAACACTTCAAGCTCAAAGGGCTGTCAAAAAAGTGAGACATTTTGGTTCCTGCTTAGTTCATGATCAGAGAGGTGTTGAAATACTTGCCCTCTCRCTCAGAATGAGCTTCTTTTATTAATCATCAAATCTTTTCCCTCTTTCAGATATAAGCTGATTGATACAGGTTTTGCATTTGCTGGCATAGTGATTGTGCTTGAAGTGGCAGTGTTATTTTTGGAACACAGAAACTATCTTCCTGCAGACAGTAAAGTAAAGGTTCTATTAAAATGAGTATAAAAAACAAGCAGAGAAAACCTCTATAGATCTCAATCAGTCAGGGTTTCTTTGACTAAGAAATATCATTTATGCTAACTTGTGACACTTGGGCATTCTAATAAGAACAGGAGGCCACACATGGACAGGTCCCTCGACACACACAGTGCTGAACAATGAAATGAGGTTTTSATTTTAGGAAACACCTGATATACTGCATGACATTTCAGTAACTGTCTATTCACAGGTTTGATTTTATGCTTAATACAAAGATAGGCTGAAGAAACAGAGAGCACCCCAGGTGGAAACTCCACTGGAACAATATCACTGATGAAGTTTCATTTGATGCAGTTGCTATCACTTTCAGTCATCTCTGAATGGTAAACAGTTCAAATTATAGATTCTTTGCCACTAAATTGTCTGCTGCTAATTGCTCTTTTGCATGTAGTTATCAGTCAGGATTTAATAAGTATGGAAATACTATTACATGCCAAAAAGTAAAAATAAAATGAGAAATAGCAGACTTAAAGAATGTCTGGCAGACAAACTCTTTAATTAATCCTGGAACACCATATTGGCTGGCGTCTCTCTCAGTGAACATCTCTGGCAGAGAGATGACGGGGTTTTATAATCCTTCAAGAAAAACGAGTAATACATTTGCTTCTAAGCTAGAAAGGTTTTGGCCTTCACCTCCAGGTTATGCATTTGAAAAGAACATCAATATGGGTGAGAACAAGACTGAATACATCAAAGGAAACATAGGAAATCTAAACATAACATAACTTCTGTCCACCAATTCAAATGAGAGAGAGGCAAAACCCAGGAAGGGTTTTGAATTACCACTAGGCTTTCAGGAGTAGCTCTAGCTTCTGCTTTCTTCATATGACTTGTATTTTAAACAGCCATGTGGCTTATGGTGCAGGTAAAAAATGGGAGATGTGGATGAAAAATTTAAATTATCCTCTCAAGGACTTTAATCTTGTTTCTGGTTAAGAAAAAAAGGTCAAGATGACCGAATAACTTTGCAGTGATACCTTCTGCCTACTGTCAAATGGTGGTGGAAGTTGAAATATCCTTGACATATCCCATCTTTGCTCACAGTCATTAGATAATATTGATTTGAATATAATCAGACTCAGCAGATAAAAAGACTGTACAGAGACATAAGGTCTGAAATCTAGATCCCATGTAGTTAATAGCTAAACTACCGTTTGCCACTGTGAAAGAAAATTCCCAGTTCATGCATTCCTGCAAACTATCAAAGAAAATGAAGTGGAAGAAAGATTTGATACTTTCACCATATTTCTCTAAAGGGAAAACATCTCAATTTAGGGTTGTTAAGCAGGTTAATGACCTGTTGCACAAGACTAAAGAATAAATTACTACTGAGAGAGAATGAGTAGAATGCAAATCTGAAATATATTTTCTTCAGTGAAAAAAAAAGATTTCTTGCTTTAACTCCCTTAGTTGCTGTTAGTTGTTTTTCTAGCTGTCATTTAGTATTTTTATGTAGAACTGAAAATGCCTTTCATGAAGAATTTTGAAACAAAATTGACCAAGTTTGGCTAAGCATAAGGCTGGTACAAAAAGATGTAGGTGGGAAGCGCTACAGGATTTCTTTTGCTGTTCCTGGCTCAGTTCCTCAATGTAAATCTGTTGCCCAAAGGGGAAAAACCTACAGAACTAGTGAGAATTTTGTTCTTCCTGCCTACTTCAGTCTATATTATTTCTTTCTCTAAGGATTAGGAGGGCAACAATTATGGTGAGACATTTTGTACATGATTAATATCAGTTTACCAGGAACTCTGGCCAATTCACTGAGAGCAGATGTGGCAACAGAATTCAGTCTTCACTTATTTCAAAATTTGAATTGCCACACTAGATACAAAAGAGAGCACTTGAGAGCACACTGAGCCTTCTAGATCTTTGTRCTTGGTTGTATTATTAGTAGCAGAAAGAGACATCACACTTCAGTACCTTTGCATTTGGCTAAATAAACTCTGAAGACATTCTTGTACTCTACTTATGTTACCAAGATTTTTTTGACAGTTCTTTAGGCGTAGATTTGCTTACTATCATTAGAGAGAGTAATCTGAGTCTGGGAGCTGTTATTTTAATTCATGTATGAAATTAAAGTGAATTTTTGAGACTTCTTTCTTTCTGTGGGTTCATTCTGAATTTCTCTGAAATATCATTTCTGAAGCTCTAAAATGAAGATAACACCACCAGGTTGGATTTGATGTCTATTTTCACTGAAAGATTTATGCATTTCATGTGTGACTGATTTTGTGATAAGGTAACTCTCTGGAGGGCATAGCTTTAGTTTTCAGATAATTTTTTTGCTTTCTAAACTAGAACAGAAAAGAAGAAATCCTGCCTGATTGGGTCGCCTTAGCAGCATATTTCTTTAGGACTTTTGCATCAGAGCAAATTAGATCATTCTGCACTGATGTGATATATAATTCCCGTATCTTCTGTGCCATCAGCTCCTTGGGTTTGGCTTGAAGCGAAAAGAATTAAGCTGCAGCATTTGAGTGAAACTGTTTTTATTACTGGAATCACAAGGGTTTTTTATAGCCAAGAGAAAGTCTACCACCACTGCCACACACTGTGACTCAATATTAAATATCAGGAACCTTAATTCTGTCAGCATCAATTGGACCCGAAGCATGTCCACTACTTTGTCTTTATTTTTATGTAGCCCTGTTAGCAAAAAGAAACTATTTCCAGTTTGTGATTCAGAGCACACTGTTTTTATTATTTCCTTCAATTCTTGCTCATGTTTCACACTCCATATTAAATAATTATTCAGTATTTCCTTTCTGAGTGTGTTTTGGTGCATCAGTTGAGCACAGATAAGCCAAACACTGGATCTGCTGCTTGAAAATTTTCATTGATACCAAGTAATGAAGAAGTAATGACAGCTGAAACAACAACTGTCTATGGAAATTTGACTTCAGCTATTGTTGAACTTGTTGATCTTTAGTGAAAAATGAAATATGAACTTTAATGGAATATCACTCTCACTGCATCTTCCATCATCACATTAGAGGTTGTGATTACCACATTTTTCTCCTTCTACTGTAAGATGACTCTTTGGAATAAAAAGGGCTGATTGCTCCATTAGTTCTTGATATCATTCAGCACTTAGGACAACATGCATTTCTTTTGCACTTCATTTGCATTCCTTAATCACTGGTAATGCCCTGGAAAAWTTTATACAATTTGATAATCCAGACAGAGAATATTTTTTTGCTGAAGCTCTATTTTGCTCCCATTCCTAGAAGCAGAGTCTTGTTCTCTAGGGATTTACATTGAGCATAAATTATGATGACTCTTACGATGAGACATGTGGACAATGGTAAATACATTTTAAACCTCTTACACTAGTTTGTCATGAGAACTGTTGGTAAACAAAACAAATATGCATGAGATAGATAGATTTCAATTGGAAGTAACTGTGAATGGGTACCAACAATAGAAGGTCTAAGAGCATATAAAATTGAAATCCTAGCTTCCATTTTATAGCATCACCTGATTCCATTTACATAGAAATTTTATTCCCTGATGGGAAAAAGGATGAAGAACTGGGGCTAACTTGACTCTATATGCCACCAACTGTATGTGCCAAAAGAGGCAGTTTTGAGTAAATGACCTCGTCAAAAGAGAAAGAGCATTCAGGGGGCAACGGAGGGAGTGAGTGATTCATATCAGTGTATTTTCAGCCATTACTCTTTTGCTTTTTTGTCAAAGGTTTTGATTATTCAGCTTTTATATATTAAAACACACTGAACGTAGATAACTTTAGTTTACTAATGTTGATTGTTACTGAGCTTGGGTACATRAAGAAGTTATTCTAGAATAACTGTACAAAGATAAAGAACTATAGCTGTCATCAAATAACTCTTTTAGAGGAATATTATTTTACATTAGGAGTAGCCACATTATAAGCTTTCTGCAAAAATTCTAGAAGACTGCATGTTGGGAACATAAAGCTTATTTTTCCGAAGTAGACACTGCTCTTACTCTCTTATTGGTCTTATGCTATATTCTGTACACATCAGAAGGATGATAAATTGGTGTTTGACATAAAGATTACATCATTAAAGGTGTGAGGATGGCATGGAGGAAAGTCCTTTCCAGAGACCACAGTSAAAGAATAAAGTATTTAGTAATCAAAATCTATAACTTTTTGGGGTACCTGAGTGGWTTTTGGGTGAGTATAGAATTACTTATGTGACTTAATTATTAATAATACAGATAAATTATCGTAGAGAAATCTGGGAAGAAACKATGTCCTTCTTTCTTTTATTTCCTGCTATAAAACTTACAACCTCAGTGTTCTCACTGCTTAAAAAAATATATTTTACGGTGAAGATCCACAGTAAAGCTCAAAATGAAGGACAAGATTTCCTGATTCGGTGGCCCTAGCTGCACAAATAAATAAAGAATGTTGTTTGATAATAGATGTGACCCCAAATGGCAGTTTCTTTTCAACAGCTGCAACTTAATCTTTGAACAGCAGGTGTCAAAGTTATCTGCAGGCAGAAACACCAAACAGGGCAATTTTACAGGAGATGTTTTAGTTGGGAAATACAGGAATAATTGTGACATGTAGCTCTTCTTCCTTCCATCTTCCAACAGTGAATCATACATGACCCAGTGCTTTATCTTGAAAGAGATAGATAGATAGATGATAGATAGATAGACAGATAGACAGATTTCTACCCCCCCCAACCCCAGATTGGAACATGGTTCAGCATCATATTTGCTCCTTTGATCAGTGTTTTGCAATTGATGTGAAAATGGATTTTCGTTCCAGTTGTTTTTAATCACTCAAAGGAACAGATTTGTTCTGCATTACCTATCTGGACACCCAGGTGGTTGCTCATAAAAGAGAATCAAGTAGATTGAATGCTGCCTTCGTTTACTTCCCACAGTTCTGGAAATGTTTTCACTATCTCAAAACTTCACTTGGTTTTGCAAATGCGTCAGAGTTTTATCCTGCTTGATGATGAAAATGGGATTCATGTTGTAAAGTGCTAACTTGAGCTAAGAACTTTAACAATCTGGGCACTCATTAAGGAAATGAAAATCTATTTTTTTTTCCTGACCTCTCAAGCACATGAATTAAATACAAGAACTAAAGAAGGATCGGATCTTAATAGTGATAAAGATTTTCTCCCTGCTTGATGCACCTGCAATACACAGTAACATCTTTTCCCCAGCAAAGAGTATAAGCATACCTGAAGCCGTAAGCTGCCACTCTGGTTTAAAATTAAGCAATGTGCTTAAGTGCTTTGTTTTATTCAAACCAGCCTTGAATCAACCAAGATGGCTCACACAAGCCAATCATGTTCCACGATTCAGTGAAGTCTGAAATACCATGGATCACTGCCAACCTCCTCTGACTGCCTTGCAGGGGCACTACTGTACCACCCGATGAGTCATCTCAAGGAAATATAATTTTGGAGTTAGCTTCTTGAGACAAAAAAACTACTTGCATCAGTTGAGGACAGATAGTCCTGAACAGAAAAAAAACTACTCCCACAAGTATTCTTCTAGTAAAGTCTTGTTTATGAACGTTGACTAAAATAGGATATTTCAATTGCAATAAAATATCTGTATTTACAAACTGACCTTGAAGCATGTACAAACTATTCCTTCAGGATAGCATCATAGCTTCTCAGCTAGATGCCCCAGACTATACACTGCTGAGGGTAATGAAAAGTCTCTTTCAGCCCCAGCTGCTCATGCTGTGTTAATTTAACATAACACAAATCTCATACTGTTCTCAGCCTTTGATGGGTTTCCAGAATGACCCTGTTAACTCCATGTAGAAAAGCAGAGTGAACAAGAGAGCAATGAATGAAAGCAACATATGACAAGGACCTGAGAGCAATGAGCTTCTGTGGTTTATTCGTGGAATAATTCTGTATCTCAAAAGAAAAACCTTAGCCACACACTGGCAGAAAACAGGAGATGCTTTTCCATCTGCTTCTCTGGTCCGTGGCAGCACAGGTTTCGGAAGCGAGTTGAGGGACACTAGATCCACTGCTCTCACAGCAGCTCTGTCTGAGCAGCASGCTTTGATGACCTCCCCATGGAAGACAAGGCTGCAAAACTGTACCTTCCTTCCATCCGAGCCCATCACAGCTGCAGAGAGTGTCACTATTCACAGCAGGGCAAAGTGACTGCAAAATGCCATCAGAGCAGCTTTTACGCACTGACTAGGTGTTGGTGTAAATGATGACATCAGGTAAGGGAAAACAAAGAAATCAGCATATTTATTTCTATTGTTACAGAAAATGCTGCCTCCAGAAACACTATAGGAACAGACTTTGAGGACATTCTTACAAATCATTGAGAAACAAAATCATCCTTATCTTGCAATATGTGAGCAGACAATTGTCTCCCTGTATCTCATCCTTCCAAATGACATTGCTTCTGTAATACATTTGTCCCAGTCTCTCTGAAGCACTGGCTAGTAATGCAAAAATCTTAGAAAAATGACTAATTTTGGCCTCTACAAGACAATAACAGAACAAAGCCCAGATCTAGTACTATTATAGCCGAATACAGAGATAAAATGACATCCTTACACTGCCAGTACCACAGAGATGGTAATAAAAATCATATAGGTCACCTTGACTATGACAGGCAGGAGATGTTTCTAACATAAGTAATATGACTCAATTTCCAATGAATGAAAAGACTTAGAAGTTCTAGAGAACTATTTTTGTTTTGGAAATTATATTCCTCTGCATCATACTGTAGCACATGGGTTGACTTTTGTGATAGAACTTATTAAAAAATAGATCTCTCAGTGAGAGCATCATTAACCCCCCGAGAGATAACAAAATAATGGAAGGCATGTGCTAAGACTGTTTTGAAATTTAAACATGTAGTTTTTGATATATATTTTCTTCCTGGCATGTAATGATTTCAAAAATATTATAACTAATTGTAGATGTTTTCGTTTGGGAGCTTCCACTTGCTTGAATAATGTACATGAGATAAATGAGATTTTCATTTGATACTTTGAGTCATATTTGCCACTCAGATACATAAATTCAGAAATAATATACGAATACTTGGCAGTCCTCCATTTAATACATATTCATTATGAAATTTTACAAACCCAGAGGGCTTAAAAATTCTAATTAATGGTGGCTCTGAAATGTTTAAACATATACCTTGCTATCATAATACATTGCTACTAAGCCTAGAATTATATGAATAGCCTAATAATATATGCATTTAAACAACTTTCACACTTATAACTCTGTATAAACTAATTTTAGCACACAAACATGTGGTTAATGATTTATACAAATGAACAAAATCATGTTGAAAGACTAAGCCCCATGGTTCAATAGGTTATGGTGGGACTTCTTGCAACAGAAATTACTTCTTTTTTCTGTTCAAACGGTTGTTGACACCCACAAAGACCTTCAGTGCTGAGCTGAAGAGACCATTTATTGGTCATCCCTAATTTGGTACCACCACCTCCATTCAAGCCGGCCAGAAAATGGAAAGACCCCAGAGATCCCGGCCTCTCCAGCAGTCCTGCCTCCTGGGAAAAGGGGAAAAGGTCTTGGCACAAGTGACCAGTGAACTAGCTAAGGTTAGGTAAAACTTTAATGAGGACAAGGAGTTATGGAGCTTTCTCACACATTAGCAGATTCATAAGTTCTGGGGGCTGGATCTTCACTTTTGGCCTTTGGAAGGATTCAATTCAAAGCAATCAAAGATTTTGGAGGGAGAAATGGCAGTTCCTCTCAGTGCAAATAGTGAAAGCAATCTTACATCAGCTTTCTAGTCTGTTCCTGTGCATGGAACTTGCAGATGTTACCCTTGTTCTCTTTGCAAAACTAAGTAACMAGAGGAAAATAAAAGCACAGGCTCTAATCAGTACTTGAACTTAGTACTCCTTAAAAGTACTTCAGTTCACTAAAAAAARAGAAAAATTAAAAAAAAAATCAAAGAACTTTTAAGCTGATTGAACATAGAGTTCTCAGCCCCAGAAGAGTCCCTAATAAAGACTAGCAAGCATGTTTTCCAGGTCTAGAAACTACAGTCCATTACATGGGTACTCCTGGAGAAGTCTCTCCTGCAGGGCCTATGGAAGTCAGCAGATATTGTTAGGTTCTGCTGTGAGAATGTGGATAACAGTGTTTATTAAGTAATTAGTATTATTTATTTCTCAAATAGCAAATTTTAAAGAAATGCATACATCATATGTTAAGAGCCATTCACCTTCAGCATGAGAGTTAATAAAGGACTTCAGTAGAGCATTCAGAGAGTACGGAAAAGATCGAAATATGAGTCAGTTTGTGGCAGCCAACAGGGACACATCTTGACAGGCAGTGGATTGTGTTCATTGTTCAAGTGATGGCAACAGGCATCACCTGCTCCAAGAGTACTCGCTGAGTCACTTTACCTTGTATGGTCCTATGGATGAGTCAATTTTSGTCCAAGAAATCAGACTCTGCGAAGTTATACTCCATTCCCTCAATTCATTAATTCCAATTTATTTTTATGCCTCTCTGTCCACTTTGATTAATGGCATAATAATTGTATTTGTATTTTTTCAACTTTGCAGTTGCTGAGTCTCATGAAGGTGCGAGATAGCACTTTCTGTTGGCTGGAAGTGAAGCACTTCTAAGGCAAGGATCAACAGAATTCAGTGTTGTTGTGTCAGGAAATGAAACAGATTAGCCTTTATGTCCACTCTGACAAACATTGACTCATATTGTAATTAACCARTGTACTAACATTGAAATTTCTAAATTACCAGTAATGGTCAAGGCTTTCCTGAAATGAGGGATCCAGAGTAAAGAAAATCCACAGTAGAGCCACCTCTGGTTCTAATAAGCCTAAACAGTGCAAACATTTAATTGGTATTTTTACAACTTCTTAAATACAGAGAGTATTGTTCAATAAAATAAGTTCAATTTTTAAAAGAGCATTTAAGTTTGTTGAAGACAAGTGTCTTGAGTGCAAACATTGCTGAGATCATTCCATGAAGAATTCTGGGTGTGCTGACCTAGAGGGAAACATRATTGGCTCTGAAGGAATTACAAATTTCGAGTTGTCAGAAGGCATGAAAATACAAATGGTCAAGCAAAAAGAAAAACAACCTGGACTGATTTTCAGCAGAGCTACCGAGGAGAAAGAAGTCTTTTGTTCTGTAAACCAAGTTCATTTGGCATGAAAATAATACAATGATAAAAATCTTTGAATCTAAATTTCTGGCTTATATTTTAAATCAGATTTCATTTGAAAGACTGATGTTCTTTTTTATTTTTGGGTGGTTTGTGTGTTTCAATAAATTTGAAAAATGACCACAGATGTTGAAAAAATATGTGCAACATTAAGCAATAAGAAGGGAAATTTCTTTCAGCACTATTGTAGGGGGTTTAAATTTTTTTTTCAAATCTTTTAATCTAAACAGTTATTTTTTTTCCTTTAAGATATGTTTCCTGAAATTTAATCTTACATTGAGGGASCTATTGGAACTCTGTTCTTTTAGAGAGACAATTTGAGCTCATGTGACAGTTGTTTCACTCCATTACTTACCCAGATGAATACATTCTTTTCAGCACAGCTTTCCTATCTTTCTCTTTTTAAAGCTGATGGAATCAGATACTCAAACACTTTGTTTTGTTTTGCTTTGCTTTGCTTTTCAGAAGTGGATTAACTGGGTTAGGAAGGCGGTTTAGGATGGCTGTACCTACTGCTTATTCTTCTTGGTAAGTGTGTAGAAGTATCTCCTAAATGAGTCCAACAGGACCTTCTATTGTCCAGAAATGAAACGATCTGAAGTGAAAATCAGCAGAGCAGCACCATTTGGAAAGATGCTTTGGGACTCTTACTCAACCTGCACATCAACAAATTTCCTGTTTTAGGAAGAAAGAAAAACTTAARTAAAATTTTGCCTTATGAGGTTAAAGGCAGCTGATGATTTATTCAATTTGAAATGTGTCCTACTTTGGAAATTGTTATCATTTGCTATGAAATGCCATCTGACTTGAAAAACAAGGAAAACAGAAAAGAAGGGAGGAAAAGAAGACCCACCCTTAGCAAAGTATTGTTATGTTTAAGATTCCAAAGCTGATTTAAGTTCTACAGTTAACTCATCTTCATGGCTTGGAACATGACCTTTTCAGTGTACGTTATATTGCTTTTTCAAATTGTTTGCCTTAATTTAAAGATTGCCATATAATTCCTTTTTATTTCTTTCATATTTAAATCTAGATGACTTCTTTGAAACCATATATGGTTTGTTAATAAAATCAGACAATRAATTTGTAAAACTGTCTTTCCAGACATCTTTCTGAAAATTCAGAGTTCATATGTTCAAAGTCAGACGTGTACCTAAGTGATAAACCACAACTTTAAGGTTCTCTGGTTCAAATATCTGCTTGCAGCAGTGAACAGCTTTTGAATTAGAGCAGGATTTTTCCTTTTATTTCCTCAAAACCAGCTGTAAAAAAATGATAACCAGCTTTTAACTTGTCATCCAAAAGGATTCCCTTTAAGCTGAGTACAGCTGTGTGGTGTAACTCTTTCCACACCAAAGTTAAGACTGAGAYGCAGCATATTCTCAATATCCTCTGTCCATCAGTGCTCCACAGCTCCGGTGTGAAGTGAAACTGCAAAATGGGAAGGGCTCAAATTCTAGAGCTGTGAATGCATTTCTAAACTAACTCACTCTTCCTTAACGTTTGGGGAATATATTTGTTAGCATAAAGCAAGATAAATCCTTTCAGGTTCCAGCATTTAATTAAGCTTTCAGCTATCTTTGTGAATGAACCGGAGAGCATCTAATATGCATGTCTATAGGGAACAGATCAGGAGTACCACTCCTTCTGTGAAGTTGTTTGCTATCAGCTGCAAAAAATCTCAACTCAATTAGTCTCTCTCTGTGTTTAACTTCCTTTGGAACACTGCATCTCCTAAAGCTCAATCCCAATTGTAATAAATGTACTTGAACAAAAAAATACTTTCTTCCTCTGYGATGGCCTGTGTCCCTGGTAGTAATTGGGTTTGAGCAGTGGCAGTAAAAGGTGACTGTGGCCACTGTAGGAACCAGCAAGGGAAGGATGATGTTGAGGATTTAAAAAAAAATTTACAAGTGTTCAAGGCTGTCTAGCAGACCAGAACAGAATTGTTCTGATTTCTTTTCCTCTCATACTCTCTCTTATAATAAGTAGATGAATGTAGGATTCCCAAAGAGGGAAATAGCTTGGTTTAGTGTCTAATTGAAAATGGTAAGGATTTAAAAAGGTAAATCCCAACAGTGGTTCACAGGGACCACTGGCAATGCTTCACTCCATGAGAGCAATCAACAAAATGAYCTTATTGCCATGAAGGACTTTCTTTTGTCTGGCTTGTCTTAGCTTCTCCAGTATAATGCATCATGGTAACCATGTGGGCAGAATGTTTTTGGAACATTTGGATCTTGCACCACCCCATAACCACTCAAACCCCATTTAGTACCAAAGCCATAAAATGTAAATAAAGATAAGGTTAGAACAGTCTTTTCCTGCAYTATGAGACAACTATGGCGCTCTAATGTCCCAGAAACAAGTTGTTCCTGGGAACCGTAAGATGCTCAAAAGTCGCGGTCACCAAAATGATTTAGAATTTGCTGACCTTCCCATGGCAAAATATGAATCAATGTGGCAAATGTCAAACATTGGTACTGAAACTTTCCATGCATCCGTACTTTGAAGAGGATCTACACAGTTTTCCTGTGTGTATAGAATATCATCACAAAACATTTTCAGCTGTCAGAACCAAATCAAGTTTGAGTCTATCTTCATCTGCATTGTTCCAGCTGGCTTCCTTAAATATCCAACACAAATATTCAAGCAAAATGAGGAATTTGTCTCTAAAGGTAATCACTAAATTAAGTATTGCACATTTGAAGGAGTAAGTAGACTATTTGAAAATCAGTCAGCACGGGGTTAGCTCTCCTTTTGAGCACTTTCCCTCACTGGAGTTCCTCCACCCACACTGATGTTCCCATTTCCAGGAYATCCTTTCACTCCTGACTACTCCCACCTTCCTTACTCCATCCCTACATCACCCTCGACTGCAGTGCCACTAATACAGCACCACACTGCCCACCTCTTCCTTACGCTGTCCATCATCTTGCTGTGCATTTTTAACCTCCTGACGAGCTGCTCTGGGGAAGGACACCAGGACATATGAAGCTCTCTCTCTCCAGCACAGCTGCCAGAAAATTAACGGCATGAGCATCTTCCAAGACAGCTGTCTGTACGCTGTGGCTGGGTGACAGGCCACGGTGGTGACACACATTTTAACTCTACCAACTGAGTAAAGAGCACGTTTTCGATTAGCTCCTGTGCAAGGCTGCCCACAAGCTGCAAAATTAAATACCTAAGGAAATTTTCTTTGTAGTTCAAGTCTTTATTTTTAATAACATGATCAAAAGCTGTTTCTTTAGAAGTTTTGCTGCAAACACATGAACCTGAKAAGGATTAAGAGTTTTTATTTATGTTCTTGAACTTTAATATGAACCTCAAGGAAGATGTAATGTGGCTACTCTGTATCATCTATCTATGCATAGACAAACCATGAACTAGGCCCAGAAATGAGACTGACATGAACAGTAACAGTACGTACAAAACAGCCCCATTCTCTAAAACGTGTCCTTTGGCTTCCGAGACTTCTAAAAGCACTCACAACACATTTTCAAATTGCTTTCAGGAAGCATGCCTTTATTTAACAAGGTAATTACTTTTCACAGCATTTTCAGCTTTTATGACATTTTTCTGAGCGTGCTCAGCTACGACGGGAGCCACTTCACATTTCTGCGGGGGCCTGGAACAGGAGCTGCGGTGCCAGTAACATCAGGATATGTCGCGGGCTCATAATGGTACAGCACTGCGAAGCAACCGCAGCCCTGCTGAACGTTTTCGATGCGGACAGCACTCAGGCTGCAGGGCTCCCTTTCCAACCCCGCCTSAGCCGACTCCCCCTCAGGAATCCCCGCGCAGCCACCGCCTCCACCCCGCAACAACGAGGCTCCGCATCCCAGCGGCCACCGCGGTGCGGGAAACCCGCYACATTCCAAACTACACGTCCCGGCATGCACCGCCAGCAGCCCCGGCTGGGCGTGGGCGCGATGCACGCTGGGACACGCAGTCCTGGCGGCCCTTACCGGGGCCCCCCTCCCCCCTTCCTGCCACTCTCCCGCGGCGCCTGAGCTTCCCGCGCAGGCTCTGTGCCACGTACGCTCTGACGTCACATGGTGTCAGAGGGCTGTGCGCGCCTCCCGCCCGCCCGCGGCCCAATCAGCAGCGCCGGCCTTCGACCCGGCGCCGAGCGCGAGCGGCCGCGCGCGCCTGCCCGCCCCTCCCGCCGCGTCCGCCGCAGCTGCCGCTCCCGCCCCGCCGCCCCCGGCCCGGCCCGGCCCGGCCCGGCCCCTGCAGTCGCGGGCGAAGTGGAGCCGGCGAGGCCGGGAAGACGCCGCCGCCGTCTCCTGCTCTTCTGCTCTCCCTTCCCCCCTCCCCGCCCCGGCCGGGTCCGTCAACATGGCGAGCGCCTCGTACCACATCTCCAACCTGCTGGAGAAAATGACATCCAGCGACAAGGACTTCAGGTGGGATCCGCCGCCGCCGCCCCTCGGTGTCCTCCGCCGGCCCCGCGCCCTCGCTGCTCCTGCGGTCGCCTGCGTGCTGCAGCCGGGCCTGGTGCCGCGGCGGCCCGGGCGGGGGCAGGTGCCCGGCGGCGGGGCCGGTGCCGCGGGCCCGGGCCGTGTCCGCGCCGCGGCTGCGGGGCTGGCCGCTAATCTGCTGGTGCTACTGTGGGAAGAAAGTTCCCGTGAGGGGAGCGCTCCTCCTCGCTGCCTGTGAAGGACGGGGAGCGGCGGTGCCCGCACGGCCGCGGCCTCCACGCGTCGTGGGCAGAGATCCCCGGCAGCCGGGAGAAGCCGAGCGGCCGCCAGGTTCTCTGGCTCGCATGGGTCAGGCGACTGTGGGGGTCTGAATTCCTGACCTCGCAGATGCTCAGAAGCCGAAGGGACGAAACCTGAGCAACCAGCTGTCGCTGACCCTGCACTGAGCAGCAGAGGTCGGGTGAGGTGACCTCCCTCGCCTCTGACCGTCTTCAAAGAGCATGGATCCTAGGGTTCTACTAACAGGAGTAGGAAGGGACAGCCAGCACGGCAACCTCGAGAGGGTGAAGTGGAACGCCACAAAGATGATAAAGGGACTGGGTCATCTCCCTTAGGAGAGACAGAGGGAGCTGTGGTTATTTAGTCTAGAGAAGAGAGGGGATCTCATGAGTGCATATAGTTATTTYGAAGGTGGGTGCCAAAAGGATGGGGACAGACTCATTTCAGTGGTGCCCAATGACAGGACTCCGAAGAATGGCCATAAACAAAACCACAATAAGTTTCACCTCAACATGAGGAAGAACTTCGCACTGAGGGTGGCAGAGCACTGGAACAGGTTGCCCAGGAACGGCATGGAATCTSCCTCTCTGGAGGTATTCCAAACCCACCTGCACATGTTCCTGTGTCACCTGCTCTAAGTGACCCTGCCTTGCCAGGGGGTTGGACTGGATGTTCTCCAGAGCATCTTTTAGACAGTGGTGTTTTGTGCTCAAGTAGTTTGGTATTGCCCTGTGCATCGAGAGAGAAATTAAATTAAGTCTTATGGGGACAGGACTGGCATGTAATTTTGAGTTTAGGATCTGTCGCAAGAGTACTACTTTCTGATGGATCATTTACTTGCTTTGTAATAAATTTATAGCAAGTAAAATGCAAAATATCAGAATATGAAATAATACAAATAAGTTGCTAAAAATCAGCAGAGATTATAGATTTACGCACCTCGAAGTAAAGCATTAGGTTAAAAATAATTACATCCTTTTTGTATTTAGTGCAACCAGAAATTCACATTTGAAGGCTTTACTTGTCAATGAGAGCTTATCAATACAGAGAGGGAAAAGTCATAAAATGCACTTGTGTTTTGTTCCTTTGCTGACTTGTGTTTTGTTCCTTTGCTGCAACAGTGTTTATGATTAAAGTACGAGACATCCAAAGAAATCTCTTCTTGATATATTAAAATCTAAAGGAAAACAGAGGTGGTGATAAAGTTAACTATAGAGTTGGGTTTTGAATAATCTTGTTAGGTTTTGACAAAGTGTTGTAGCACTGACACAAATGTGATGTATTTATGGGATTTTTATGTCAATTTCTTTCAAATTGTAATAGCATGATAATACCTGGATAGTTCAGACTAAAAATTTTTGGAAATGAAAAAAATCTGGTTAGTCTAAAAAGGCAGAATTACCTGATTTCTTTAAATTGTTCTGAAACTAGATTCAAACATTTTTTCCTCTAAATGTTACAAAAGACATTTTCATGCTGATTTGTTTCTGTGATTAAGTGAGATTTCCATTTTGTAATTATGGGAAGGATGACTTACAAAAAGTTCCAATGGATTTGTGACTTAAGACTGATTTTTATGAATTAAAAACTTTCTGTGTAGGAGGGGTAGGTTATACCTGTTCAGTGCAATTGTAGCAAACACTTTTTTCCCCCAGCTATGTGTAATTAAAACTTGTTTTGTAGTTTTGTTAGTAGAGCACACTTTAGAAATTATGTGCTCTAGTAACTTTGAACAATTTTAGAAGTCTCTAATATTAAAAAAAATAAATTCTTAACATAGATTAAAATTAACTTTACAAACCATAGGAAAAATGAGTGATGATAAACCTTTACCATTTTCCTGTTACGGAGTAGCATTTTATGAAACTTTTTGTGTATTACGTATTTGCATAATGGATAAAATATTGTTTAGTTCTAGTAATTTTAAGTGTATTTATTCTTAGATCATGTCTATTTAAATAGAAACAGTGTAGTTAACTCATTGTTGTCAGGGAACAGAGTGTAAACCACTGTTCAAGTAACCAGTCTTCTGTAAAATGTAATCCTCCTTTTTGGATAAACTCACCTGTCTGATGCAGAGTTGGAATGTGCACTTCTTGGAAGATGTACATAATTGTGGTTGTATTGTCCACATGGAAACTCGGGCTGAAGTTCTAAAAGGGGCAGTCATGTAAGGTGGCAGTTTACAGTCTGGCTGTGGGAGAAGCAGTGTCCTCACTGGAGGAGGAGGGTGACTGCTCTGAGTGCAGGGTGTGAGGAACTGCTGACACGCTGTCTGCTTTGCACCAAGTAAAGTTTGATGTGCAGGCAGAAGGAGTTGTGACTAAAAGTCACATTGAAACGACTCAAAATTATGTTTCTAAATGCCAGCTACTTTAAAGTTGCCTGGTCTCCCTACCCTATTGTGGAATTTGGGTTGGTTTTCACATTTCAGTGGAGGAGACTGCCCAGAGAACTCAGTTSCAGTTGAGTGCTGTGGCTACTGGTGCACTRAGGATGCCCATGCTCTGCTTAGTTTAGGAACTGACAAGTAAGTGATGAGTGGACGTGAACTTCTAAGGCYAGGAAATAGGAGCTCTTCACCAAGGAGTCAGAAGAGACTATTACGTTTTTAAGAAAAAGAAGTAAATATAGCAGTAACTTGGAGACATTTTTTGAGTGTTCTAGTACTGTGTCATTTCATGTATAACCTTAAATTCCGTTCTGTTACCTTTACTTATCAAGTAGCCTGTTTTGTTACTGTGCTTAAAAGCCCATGCTGTTTTCGTTCACAGCCTGTTCTTGTGCACATCTGGCTCCCGTCAGATTGCAGGCTTGCTTCAGTGGGACTGTTGGAGTGAGWGAAAAATGAGTGAAGTCTTATCTTAGAAACACCTTGAGACTATTAGACTGGAGTTACTATAAGATGGGACAAGTTGAGGTCCATTATGTGAGGTTAGGCAGCTGGCATTTATGATGCATATTAACATTATGCAGATTCTTGGCTTTAATTTTCAGTAAGAAGTAGTATCTGGCATGTCAAGCTGTAGAGATAACCTTCCAAGCATGACCTGAGCTAAAGTKATGTCTGCTTGAGGCTGATGTGCCTGAAGTCCAGATGTCACCCTTAACTGTTCAACTACAATCCCTTGTTGTCTGGGGCATGGAATGGGGATTGGTGTTGGTACTGAAGCCCATGGGATTCGTAATTGAGTAATACYGTATTGCTGCTCTGGGAAGCGAGGGCACTTATTAAAGAAAAATGGATTGGGAAACAGACTTTAGAAGGAAAACAAGCAGAAGGCATAAAGGCAATATTTTTGGGAAGTAATTTTTCAGTATATTCTTCTATTGGTGGATATAACTGTTATTAAATAGTAAATTAATTGATATGAAAGATGATTTTATTTGCTTGTCTCTCAAGAATTCATTATGTTCTGTACTGTGGCGCCCTGGATTGTGGGCTGAATAAATGTGATCAGCTGTTTTCTGGGCTGTAAACAAGCTAGTCTGTACAAGGCGAGAAAATGAAAAACACATGGAACATAAGCTTAACTTTTATTTCTCCCTTCATTAAAGTTTGGCTTTTGTGAATTTTATGGGAGAATGTTTGCAAAACTATATTTTTCTTCTTGCTTAAAACTTGTTTGAAAATAAACTGAGTTCTTTTTTTTTAACAAAGTTTAAAAAAAAACTTGTTTATTACAACATCAGCATAGCTAATGAAAGGACTATTTAAAGTCTGTGAGAGTGTCAGGTTTTTTTATGGAGATCACATGGAATATAATGCAAATGCTGGAAGTAAAACATGTAGCTGTTTCCATAAGAGGAAGATTATGACATAAAGTTATTGTAATTTTCAAATACAGTTTTTCTTCCTTTTTATTTTATAAATGGTACTTGCATTACAAAACAGATAACAATAATTCAATGTTAAATGTGATTTGTTTGATAACAAATGATAGAAACCGAGACTCTTGAATACTTAGTACTGTGAATAATCCGTATCCCGTTAGCAATAATTATCTCACAATGTTTTTTCAGGTTTATGGCTACTAATGACTTGATGACAGAACTACAGAAAGATTCTATCAAGCTGGATGATGACAGTGAAAGAAAGGTGGTGAAGATGATTTTGAAATTACTGGAAGATAAAAATGGTGAGGTGCAAAACTTAGCTGTCAAATGGTAGGTATTTTTTTTCTATGTAAAAAACTTTATAATGACCAAACAACATAAAGTGCTTTTGAAAATTAAAGTGACCACTGCTACACAAAATAATTATGAAATTGATGTCCACAAAGTAACCATTGTTCTTGTAGACCACCTGCCTTCACTGTTGTAATTTACAAAACTTCTTTTGTTGACATTGGGAATTAATATTTGGGGTTTCATGTGCTAAATAGATACAAAGAGCATATAATTCAGTGGTAGTTGCCACATTGGTGTTTGACAGTGAGAAGTCAGATGATGTGCGGGGGGCGAATTGTAGTATTGAAGTTGCTTTCAAGCARAGATGAAAACATTAAAAGGTAAAGATATGGCCTCAGTTATCAAATGTGAAACAYACCTCTTCACTAGCATTCAGAATACTGTGTTAATGGTTTTACAGGCTTTACAGGAACTATAAATGTTTTATGGGGTCAGGGTGCATTTACTTGTGTTTCAGAGACTTATGTTGCTTCACTGCCCTCTGTTCCTTGCTTTATTGAGTTTTACATATGGTGAGACTTTTCCAAAGCACCCTTTGAAGAGGTGCTGYGTTTCTTTTGACTTCTCTTTCTTGGCCATTCTGAGTTTTTGTGTGCTTTAGAGAGCTTTTCTTAAGAGGCATATAGTGTTCCTGAGAAAGTTTCTTGTTTGTGAACTCAGGTAGTTTTTTAATACTCCATATACAGAGCTTATATTTCAGGAGTTGTGGATTGAAGTAAACTTGGTACACAAGAGCTTCAGAAGTTTCACATTGTGACCAGCAGAGTTTTCTTCAGCTTATTTTTCTTGGTAGTTTGCCTTTTCAGACTAGCAAAGCAGAAAAAGCCTGTGTGTACCTCTGCTTATGTACTTAAAAGTAGTGCTTGCTTCAGCTTCTGAAGTATTTTGTGATGGTAACCAAAACCTTGCACAGAGAAACTAGTGTAGGAATGTCAAGTTTCAAGCCAGATATTAGYAATATTAGGTATATTAACACTGTAATTGTCACAACTTTTTCACTATTGTCATCAGGGATGCAGTGTTGTTAAAACGTGTCTTGCCCACCTCCTTTTCATAACAACACAAAATAGCTTGTTTCTTGTTAATTAAAAATTCTGGAGTGTCTGGGTTCATTGTGATTTCATGGCTTTGAAACAGATTGCTTGTATTCAATCAGAAGAGTAATTGTTGTGAAACTAGTCTCAGGCTTAGAATTGTCTTTGTGTGAAACAGCATTTTGTGAAAAAGTTACATTGCAGCATACATGCAGTACTCATTTCTAATGTACATCCCAAGTTGTCCTGAATTTTAGATTAATGCACATAGATGCAAATATCACAATCTTTAATGGCAGTGTTGGAATATAGGATCTAAAGTACAAGTAATGCTTACTAAAACATTACAGAAAGATGGCAAAAGGAAGAGAATGAGCCTCTGTGTGTGCATGTCCTGTTCTCATTACCAGTTCTTCAATTTTTAAAGTTCACTTCGATATATTGAAAAAACTCCTGGAGTTAATTAGTGTGATGGAACTTCTTTCAAGTTTGGCGTGTTTTTGAGAAATCCAAATAATGTTAAGGAGCAGTGTTAAATTTCCTGTGATGGATAAGAAACATCAGGAGCAAGTTTTCAGGTGAATTCTGGGCATCCATGTAGAAGGTGGACACGTGTACATTCTGGAACGCATCAAGCTGTGTTGTTTTAGTTTTTGTTTGCGTCCCAGTCACTTACAGATATGCTTTGAATACAAAAACAACCCCACCACTCTAATTTCAGAGTATTCTGTAATTAAAGCAGCTTGTACTCAGAGTACTGTTAATGACAGTTTTAAGCTTAATGCTGATAGTGCTTCTTGTTTGCTGTTCTTGTACTCCTTGTGTATTTTCTCACACTGCTTCTTACCTGGTTTTGTTACAGGCTGGTTGGGGASTTACTTTTCTTTTGGCTTACTGCTTTCCTCGTGCAATCTACCTGTTGGCAGAAATGTTAGTGGGGGTGAAGGATGGGAGAGGCTGAACGCTATTGAGCTGTAGCTTTTTTTTAAGACAGCTCAAGCTGATCTGAAGTCTTCCATCTACTATAACTGTGGGTGTAAGCCTGATTCATTGGGGAGTTAATTTCAGCCAGCATATTTTTCTTGACTTCCTTTATTTTAAATATTTTTGCTCTTACTTATTTCTGTTAAGGATTTCTTGACACTTTCAGCTGAGGAAAACATAAACTGTCTTTAGATCTCTCTTAATTTAAATGCTGTGGTGAACTTTAGAGACTATCAGCAGTAACTTTCATCAGACTGGTACTTGATGATCCATTAAATTATAGATTCCTTCTCTCATAGAAAGAAGATTTAAGACAACTCACTGTACTGTTCAATCTGCTTTTGAGATAGATTTTTCCTTGAGGAAGGGTGAATTGTGTTGCAGCTTGTTAAGGGAACTTCGTCTACAGGTAGATCCATGGAAACGCTCTGAATGAACACTTGCATAAGAGTCACTCTTTCAAGATTTGATTCTCGAGGTCATTGAACACAGCAGATTTAAAGCAACTCAGAGCAGCCATAAAGCAGTATTTATTTTTAGGCAAGCATAGCAACAAGTGAGCTGTGTTCCTGATTTTGCCTTATCCGCTGCTTGCTTTCACACTTGAGTAAGAGCTCATATTGGTTAAAAAGCTCATGACCTTATTTYCTTATTATTTCTACAAAGCACACTGGTGATTTTGTTCTTGATCCTTTCGATTACATTATGTTGGTTTGGGGCAGGATAAAACAAAAGCAGAAGTCAGTTTTGGGTTCATGGGGACTTGGGTAGCTACCTTGCAAGATAGTTTTCTAGTTCATTTCTGAATAGAAATTAAAATTAATGAGCTGCTTAGTACTCTTGAAGTAGAAGTTGGCCTGCTTTAATCTTTGACCCTGCAGAGGGGAACTGAGTTTTATTTGTCAAGCTTCTTACTGGAGGCAGTAGGTGAAACCTGTGTCAGTAACGGCAGGTTGTTTACTTTGTTTTTCTTAATTGCATGTAAAATACTAAATGTACTTCCGTTGTCTCCATTTTTTTTGAAGGAATGGTTTATATTTTACCTGATAATCATTGGCTGTTTTACAGTCAGCCAGTGTGGAAAATGCTATTTTTACAGCATATTCTTAGTTTGTAACTGTGGTCCAGTGTGGTACCTTATGGCAGCAGTAGTTGCACTGCCTGTGACTTTTTTTAAGATTATGTGCATCTGGCTTAGTCAAGCAGAGTGGTTTGTCTAAATGCATGTATTGTGTTGGTATTGCTTGTTCCTCATTTCTGATAATGCTGGTAATGCTCTGTTGGCCCAAATTGCACATTGATTGTTTCATGTGTTGCAGTTTAAGGATGAACTGTTTCTCATTTTGAATGCTTTGATATTCTGCCATTTAAACCTATACATAGAATTTTTCTTGACTCGCACTGTGAAATGTTTCCTGAAACCAGTAAGAAGCCAAACACACACATTTGTATCGTTCTGTGGTGAAAAAAGAGGTGGGATTCTCACCATCAGTGAGTCCTCCTTTGTGGTCCTGTAGTTTCTCTGCATTTACTGGTRTGACTTCTCTGGGCAGTAGTTCAGTATAGGGAGCTCTGCCTGGCACTGTGAGTCTGAGTCATTAGTGTGAACAGGATGATGCATGTATTGGCTGCTGTGTGGCTGATCCAGTTCAGCAGCTTTAAAGCATTTTGGATGTGTGACACACAACTGCATAATATGCTATACTAGTGATTTGAATTTTTTTTTTTAATCTGTGAATTTTAATTCTTCCCTATAAATAAAAGTGCTTATTCTGTTGGAGATGATTATTGATTATATGTTTGTAATATGAAGCTATGCTATGAACACCTTTATTTTCAAATGTGTGTAACTTAAGGAGACAGTATGTTGCTGTTTATTTCCATAGGCAGCTGAATGAGCTTTTTACTTTGAGAGAACCTAGACACAAATTAGTGACTAGTGAGAAGGAAAAGATTGTCCAAAATATGTTGAAATGTGTAAAATACATACTTAAGTGCAAAAGCTTTGTGGTCAGAACTGATTTTATACAAGAAGGTTGTAGTTTATTTTTGACTTTGGATAAGATTGTTTTGTAATCTGGGACTAATAATAACAAAGTCTGTAAGGGATATCTACTGATTTTGAAAGCCAGAAAAGCTTGAGGTAATCTTTCGTAAAATTTACTTCACAGCTGGTATGTCTACTTTGCTGAACTAACAGGTTTAATAAATAGGTCTGAAGATGCTTATTCAGGTAAAATATGGCTTAGTACTTTCCAGGAACTGTAATTTATAGTGTTTGTGTGACTATCATTCCAGGGGTTTGGTCATTTTTAAAACATTAGCAAAAAAGTGTTTCCTATTCTTGAGACTGGCCTTTGCTGTGTTTGTTTTAATTACTCATAGGTTGCGTTTGAAGAATAAACATTGAATTTAAAATAATTCAGTAATTGTTCAACAGTTCAGTTTTAAAAGAAGGTTTTCTTAACCTTGTATACTGTAGTCTGTTGACTGAAATGCACAGGGAATTTAATTTCTCTGGACTACTATAGGGTCACTGTACTTTGGAATTCTATAGGTTTCTGTTCTAGTTGATGTGTTGCTTGCAAAACAATTAACTGTGCACCAAGGGTAGATGAGTGAGTAGTGCTGTGCGTAACCACTGACTGACGGTCTGTATTTGAAGAGAAACAGTATATATAGATGTGTCAATGAATCATGGTGAAGGGAAAGCTTGATTGAAGGGTGAAGTTGTAGAGAAAGCTGTGAGCTTTTTCAGCAACTGGAGAGAATGTTTCAACTGCAGCCGGATGTGGCTTGATGTATTTGTCTCAGATACAATTACTGGTTAATAATCCGTGTTTGCAGATGGTTCTGTACAGATTTATCAGGAGTTTATCAGTTAGAGRCAAAAAGTCTACCAGCATCAGTGTTTAGAAATTATTTTAATAATGCATTATTAATTTAACATTATTGAAGCAGTAAAATGACCAGATTAGAATTTGGATATGGTCTTCTAAACCCCTGCTCTCAGGGATGTAGTAGCTGTAGAGATGTTTAATTGAATCTAAAGAATTCAGCACAGTGCTCTTCCCCTAAATTAAAGGATGGTGTCAGGTTGGGGCGTGAGGTCTGACTGCTTTTAGCAAAGGGGATTTTGTCAGATCTGTTCATTTCTGCAGGATCTGCTGAAGCAAGTGAGAAATGTCCATTACRTCTTCATTTCTGTGCACTTGAAGGGCTTCTTTTTATGCCTTTGATAAAGGCATGTGCTAGTCAATATCTCAACTAACAGTTTTCTTGAGATTATCTGTATGCTGTATCTTCTAAAAATGTAACCCCAAAATTGTTCTCATGTATTTATTTTAAGGTTATCTTTAAATATCCATAAAATACTCTGGAAAATTAATAAACTGCAATCTTCCTGAATTTGTGTCATTGATGTGATCATAAAGCATCAGTTTCAGATGTCTATGTCCCAGTTTGACTAATGTCAAGTTAGGTTCTGTGCATTAACAAAACTGAGTTAGTTGTATGTGATATTTTAGTGCTTGGTTTTGGTAAATAAGTTTTGCCTTTGCTGCCTCCTGGCCCACACACACACACACACATGCATTTTCAGCAGGTTTTAGCACATGAGTAGGCTGGGTAAGGAGAGAAAGAAACCAAGCAGGTTACAGTTTGTGAAAGAAGGCATGGGAAGTGCTAGGTRTGCTTGCCTTGGGAATTTCATATTCCTGGGTGTTAATCTAAGTGTTGTGCCTCAAGTGCAAACCCTCTTCTGAGTTCATGGGAGGTAAGGCATTGTGAGCACAGCATGAAAGAGAAGCTCCAGGTTTGCCTAACATGGTTGCAGACCTCTTTGCCAAAACTTTGAACTTTACTCTGGTTACTGTCGTACAGTAAGTCACACATGGTGCCTGAGTGCAAGGATATGCTTGCTCATGTCCTCCTGTATGCATGTCTTGCTTTCTGCCTTTTGCTTCTGCTGGGCATTTTTTGTGATAATTAGGTCTTGCCCCTGTGAATTCTTGGACCTGGGAAAAAAAGGGTAGCAGCAGTGGGGTACATATGACAGGTTTGGGGATGGAAGATGTATTTTGGGTTTGTCTTAGTGCATAGAGCCATGACTGAATCCAAATGTTGTATAGAATGAAGATGCAGTAATTAAGAATGTTGCTTATTTGTGAATTAAGCAGGCACTGGTGGTCAAGCACTAAACTGATGGCTCTGGCTAGGTAATTTTTGTTATAAATCTTGTTGTTAACTGAGAAGTAAGAGGGACTCTGGTTTTGAGACTGAAGCAGAATAGCCATTCAAAAACAGTTTCCAGCACCAAATAAAAATCATGTACTAAACGAGTATTCTGTTACTAGATGTATGGAGGCAAGTTATCAGCCCAACCAAATAAAGGTTTTTAGATTTTAAAATTCTGTTTTGTTTTGCTCCCAAAACAAACCTTTAAGTTAATGAGTTGAATGCAAAATACTGAAATAATACTATTGCAGATTTAATGCTTTTCTTTTGTTTATGCAGCCTGGGACCTCTGGTGAGTAAAGTGAAGGAGTATCAAGTGGAAACCATTGTAGATACCCTCTGTACAAACATGCTTTCAGATAAAGAACAGTTACGTGACATTTCAAGCATTGGTCTTAAAACTGTGATTGGAGAACTTCCCCCAGCTTCCAGCGGTAAGGCATTTTGTACTCAAGACTTTATGTAGTTGTATCATTTACTAATTAAAAAAAATAGAAATATCTGGGTTTTAATGAAGAGAATTCAGTTAATGTAGCATTGGATCTAATTTTGGTTAGGGTGAAAACATACAGCACAAATAGCCTTTCTCCATCTCTGACTACATTGTCAAATTTTACTAGTTTAAGAACTTTTTTTACTGAAGGATTGCATTAATATGGAAAACAAACAGAGAATATGAACCTCAGTATAGCAAGTTGAATGTAAAAGCTTCTGTTTTAGTGTTTGCCTGGTGGGGTATTTCTAGGCTGTAGTAAATCTCATCTTGGTCTTTAATTGATAATACACTTTGAAATTGATTGCAACTCAGATAGTTTTCTTTTACCATCTGATTTATTGTTTCACTTTCTAGGAATTGTTTTGGGAACTACCTTGTATTTCTGACAGTTGCCTGTTAAATCAGTGGAAGTCTCACCTTCAGGTCTAAAAAGCAGTCTTTCCTCTAAAAGAGATATTAATGTTGAGCAGCTCATCAGTTAATAGCATTACTTTTTTATTCAAGTGCTTTTCAGAGATCGTATTGTAGCATATGTATGAAAATAGAGGGCGATTAAAAAGGCTTGGTAAATTACATTTTATGAGACTGAGGTCTCCTAAATAAAAAAAAGCTCTGAGATTAATATCCTTTTTGAAAGTTGACATATAAATCTTGCTTCTGTCAAGCAGCAGTGAGATGCTTAAATAACTAATTTAAAGTAAACTGTTTTAAGCTTTTACACATTTGTTTGTGTACACAAAACAAAGGGAGAATTTGGGTGGAGGAAAAGCTCAAACAAAAATGTAGCAGTCTTTCAGAATAGTTAATATTCCTAATATAAAATAAGCAATGTATTATTTCTTGCCCCCAACTCAAACACAGATTGTTGTCCCTTTTTCTTAGCTTCCATGGTAACATATTTGACTGTCCACTGTCCACTTGTTATATATTAATTTTAGCTGTAGTTAAGAATGAGCCRTAATATATATAAACTAGATTCACCATAGGTTGGAATGGTGTTAATTTCACACTGAAATTTGCAAAATGAAATTTGTGAAAATGCACATGAAGATGAGTGCTAACCACTGCGGAGTTGTTACCATGACATGAGTTCCTTCTTGTAATTACTTGGAACAATGTTAAACAATTGGAGGGAAGAGGAGCTATAAAGTTGTTGTAAAAACATTTTTACTTGTATTTTTAAATACTTCAAATATAAATTTTCTCCCTTTATCAAATGTTTTGGTAATATTTCAGGTACTTATGTTTTAAGTAGCTTCTAGTGCAAAATCATTTTAATTTGCTTATTTTTTGCTTTTCTTTAGAAGTGGCTTTATCTACTTCTGTGCTTTTCCTTACCATATAGTTAGTATCTTTTTTACCTATTTATCTGTTTTTATCGCTAGTCCTTGAATTTATTGCTCTAGACATGTCTTGGCCTTCACTTTCCATTGTTTCCCCTTCCAAAAGCAGTGTTCTTCTGTTGTGTATAATTTCTGGGACAAGAAGCCCTCCTGTTTAGTATGTTTGTATATAAATAATCTTTCAGCTATAATGCTGAGCATACATGATATTAACAAACACACTGGCTTTTTAAGCTTGTTTTGTTGGTTGGAAAAAGCTTCTTTGTGTAGAGATTGGGTTGCTTCCCATGGTCACAAACATGATCGCTGATGCTAAAAACTGTGGATTTTTTAATATTATGGAAATGCTGAGGTTTTGTTGTACTTTCAGGTTCTGCATTAGCAGCTAATGTTTGCAAAAAGATCACGGGGCGTCTCACCAGTGCTATAGCCAAGCAGGAAGATGTGTCTGTTCAGCTGGAGGCACTGGATATCATGGCTGATATGCTGAGCAGGTAAACATCCCTCTTTTAATATGCTGGTGAATGCTCATAAATACTCCTTAAAGCTTGAACTTCAGTTTTAATACTTAATACTAAAATTAAGTTACTAAAAATTATATGAAATAATATGGTAATATTAAGTGTAGCTGAAACTTAATTTAGAAAAAAAAGGTGAATGTATTGAGGGTAATTGATAGATGAATTATTATTTAATCTTCTGAGAACTGTAGTTTTATGCTTATTTTAATGTTTGTTGCTTTGAGGGTATATTTTAAACTCATTTCTTCTTTTAAAAAGTTGCAAAAACTGAAATTTAAAGACTTAATTGCAATCTTTGTGATGTTTGGGGAATATTTGAAGGGTTGTCTTACAGTATATGAACAAAGTTATGTAGATTCAATTGGTTTTGAGTTTGTGTTTTGTCTGTTTTAAGGCAAGGAGGACTGCTTGTTAACTTCCATCCTTCAATTCTGACCTGTCTGCTCCCCCAGCTGACCAGCCCAAGACTTGCTGTGAGGAAAAGAACTATCATTGCTCTTGGTCACCTGGTTATGAGTTGTGGCAATATGGTTTTTGTTGACCTCATTGAACATCTGTTGACAGAGCTGTCTAAAAATGATTCCATGTCAACGACTAGGACTTATATACAGTGTATTGCTGCTATCAGTAGGCAAGCAGGTCATAGAATAGGTAAGAAAAATATGCAAATCATCTTTTACTTKGAAGTTTTTCGGTGGAAGTAATTACTTAGCTAATTTTTTTTTCTTACCAGGTGAATATCTTGAGAAAATAATTCCTTTGGTTGTAAAGTTTTGTAATGTAGATGATGATGAACTACGAGAGTACTGCATTCAAGCCTTTGAATCTTTTGTTAGGAGGTAAGTCATTCATAGGTACYCTTTTCAGGCTTTCTTAAGATCTAATAGTGTGTCATTTGGTTGTAAGCAGTCAAGAGATGGTCTCCTTCATACAACATATTCTTGCAAGCTTTGAGCTGGAACAGTTTCTACAACTCTGTCTTGTAACTTAACTCTTAATCAGGATGTTATGTCTATACTCTACAAACTTTCTACTGTGCCACTGCAACTTGTGCAAATGGGAGGTGGGAAGCGTTCTAATAATATTTGTGTCCAGTAGTGGTGACAGAAAATTGGTATGCAAAGGCAGATCTGAGTCCTTTGCAACATTCCATTCTACACAGTGGCATTGCCACTGTGACCTTCCCTTTGGAATTTCTGTAATTCAGATGGATGTGTTGATGCTGTGTTTGCTAATGTCTCCAAAGTACAGTATGCAGCATGAAATCTTTTAGGAATATTTTAGTACTTCAAAGTAACTTGATGTTGATTGTATTTTTATATTACACAGATGTCCTAAAGAAGTTTATCCTCATGTATCTACTATTATAAACATTTGTCTTAAATATCTTACTTATGATCCTAATTACAATTATGATGATGAAGATGAAGATGAAAATGCTATGGATGCTGATGGTGGTGATGATGATGATCAAGGTATGTTCTGTTTTTATTTTGGGGGAGAGTATGAGCTTTTGATCCTACATCCATCTAAGAAAATTGGTATGGGTTATATTACTCCTGAGTTACCAACATTTGAATGATTTGTGTACTTTTATTTGAATTTTGTACCTCTTTTAAACATAGCTAATGACCTCACTTCTTGGGATAAAAGTATAGGATGTTGTTGCTGTAGATCAGTAATTCTGAGGGTAAACATAAAGTACAAGACAAATACTTTAAAATAGTTGTAAGGTGGGAAAAGGCAGAAGCATGTGCTATGATATAACTAAAGTGAGAACATCAGTTAGTGAATTGAAAATACATATACAACATGGGAAAGGCTTCTCACAACTTTCTACTCTAACATATTGGTACCTAATGCATAAAATCAGAATAGTTTGAAAACCACTCAGTATTTTTCTGTAGGATAAAAGTGTTTCAGACTGAAAGGCATAAAGTATTTTATTGTTTATGGGGTGGCAAGCATCGCCACATGTAAGCTTTGTGAAAACTTGGACACACAAGTAATCTGAACAGAGAGCATAACATTCTTATTACTTGAGGAAGGAGTGAGCTGCATGGTTATTGCTTTACCAGCGGAAAAATGTGTATTGCTTATTTCTTTTATTTATATATATTTATATATATTTATTTAGATACTTTTTAATATTTTTTGTTGTTTTGGGGGATACTTTATAGGTTTGATTTACCCCTGGAAAGAAGCACACAGAATTATTTGTTGAATCTCGATTAGCTAATGTTCATTGTTACTTTGTTGTTATGTCATGAATAAAAAGGAACATACTTTAAATCAGTAGTCAGTCTGTAAATATGATGGGGAGCTCCTTTTCCTATTTGCAGTTTAAATTAATATTTGTATAAGACCAGTGTGAAAAAAATTGGTAGAGAATTACAAGTTAGGCTACTTGGAAGGGTTTTTGTATGTATGGTTTTTAATGTACTTCTGAATCTATTTCTTCGGGTATCTGGTGCAAAGAACCCAACTGTGTTCTTTTTAATGTTTAAAATAAAACTCGATGTTTTACTTGTCTAGACTTGAACATATGCATAATTTATTTTTTCAAGGGAGCGATGATGAATATAGTGATGATGATGACATGAGCTGGAAAGTGAGGCGTGCAGCTGCTAAATGTCTGGATGCTGTGGTTAGCACACGACACGAAATGCTTCCAGAATTCTACAAAACTGTATCTCCTGCTTTAATAGCCAGATTCAAAGAACGTGAAGAGAATGTTAAAGCAGATGTTTTTCATGCATATCTTTCTCTTTTAAAACAAACTCGACCTGTGCAAAGTTGGCTTTGTGATCCTGATGCAATGGAACAAGGAGAGACACCTTTGACAATGCTTCAGAGTCAGGTTATTTGTGAAGATTTTTGTTATCTTTGAGAGGGCATATTGAAGTTGCACCTTGTTCATAAGGATAGTTCATTCAATGTGCTTTAACATGCTTTCTTCGTACAGAGGTTACAGTTTATTCTTGTAGTACTAACATAGAGAGCATGACAGGTAGACTGGCCCCAAAGAAGTGCAGCAGTCTTACAAACTGACAAATGTGCTTATTTGATTTCAGTTGTTTACTCACCTGTAAAAGACAGATGTCCTATGTCTTTTAGCTAAATTGCCAACGCAAAAGTTACTTTGTGCATTCTGTACCCAGACATAAGCTCTAATGATCAAGATAAAACTTCATCTGCTGCAACATAGTTTATTTGCAGAATAAAAAGGATAATGCTGAAAACGGTCTCTAGGTGAATTATTTAGGTGACTTTTCAGTTGTTGCTCTCTACAGTTTTATTAATGCAAATCCCTTTTCAAAGCTWAATTACCTATTTTTTGACGCATTTATTTTGAATCATTATTTCCCTGTGTTTCTATRACTTCGCTAGTTCTGTAGTGAAATCAGAGGGTTAGGATGCACATATTTTTTTATATCCTCCCAGTGATCAATAATGAAAGAAATGGCAGCTATCAAATCAATTAACAGGTGTGTGATGATTRCAGGTTCCCAACATAGTTAAAGCCTTGCACAAACAGATGAAGGAGAAAAGTGTGAAGACTCGTCAGTGCTGCTTTAACATGCTAACTGAGCTAGTAAATGTGTTACCTGGAGCCCTAACACAGCATGTTCCTGTACTTGTACCAGGTATGAGAACCACAGCATTAACTTAAATACTTAGAAATAAATGGTATGTGCAGTTTCGAAACTTCAAAATATTAAAGTCCTGACTGTGCTTTTTGCAAAAGCTTTGAAGTGTGGCTTCTGTTGAAGGAAAATGGCAAAATAATTAGCTGTTAAGTGGATCCATATAAATATTTTAATGACAGATTTCCATTAATCATTAAAATAAGATTGAAGGTTTTTTTTCTTCTTTATTAAAAGAAAGTATTTAATTTACTTCTTAATTGCAAGATCAGACTGCTTTTTTTCCAATCCAAACAGAGAGAAATATTGTCCATAGTTGAGTTTTTGAAACTTAAAATGTTGAAATTTGAAGTAACAATGAAAAGTAAGGTTAGAAATGTTAAAAATTCAGAATTCCTTTCTAATTAAGAAAATAAATAATAAACTATTGAATAACCTATGTCTTCTGGTAGAGAAAGCTTGAAAACTAATTGGTTGAATGAAGTGATGAAGGAGGTTTGGAAGCTTTCAAAGATTTGGTGCTATGTAAATTCAGTATAGCTGCCTTTCTTTGGAAATTTTGAAATGTTCTAGCAGATTCTAAATCCCTGCCCTAAAATACATATTTGTTATTTCTTCCAGGAATAATTTTTTCACTGAATGACAAATCAAGTTCTTCTAATCTGAAGATAGATGCTTTGTCCTGTTTGTATGTGATCCTCTGCAATCATTCTCCCCAGGTCTTTCATCCTCATGTTCAAGCATTGGTACCGCCAGTTGTAGCTTGCGTTGGTGACCCATTTTACAAGATAACATCAGAGGCACTTTTGGTTACCCAACAACTTGTGAAGGTTATTCGTCCTTTAGACCAGCCTACTTCCTTTGATGCTACTCCTTATATCAAAGATTTATTTACTTGTACAATCAAGAGATTAAAGGCTGCTGACATTGATCAGGAGGTGAAAGAAAGGGCAATATCTTGCATGGGTCAAATAATTTGTAGCCTTGGTGACAGTCTAGGCACAGACCTGCCTAGTACACTTCAGATCTTTCTAGAGAGRCTGAAGAATGAGATCACTCGGTTAACTACAGTGAAGGCTATGACATTGATTGCTGGCTCTCCTTTGAAGATAGATTTGAGACCAATCCTTGGGGAAGGAGTTCCTATTCTTGCTTCTTTTTTGAGAAAGAACCAGCGAGCTCTGAAGCTGGGCACACTTTCTGCGCTAGATATTTTAATTAAGAATTACAGTGACAGCTTGACAACTGCCATGATTGATGCTGTCCTGGATGAGCTTCCACCCCTGATTAGTGAAAGTGATATGCACGTGTCACAGATGGCCATCAGTTTTCTGACAACGCTGGCTAAAGTATATCCTTCCTCCCTGTCAAAGATTAGTGGCTCCATTCTCAATGAACTTATTGGGCTGGTAAGATCRCCCCTACTTCAGGGTGGAGCGCTTAGTGCCATGCTAGAATTTTTCCAAGCTTTGGTTGTGACTGGTACAAATAATTTAGGCTATATGGATTTACTGCGCATGTTAACGGGTCCAGTGTACTCACAGAGCACGGCACTTACTCACAAGCAGTCTTACTATTCCATTGCCAAATGTGTAGCTGCCCTTACTCGAGCCTGTCCTAAGGAAGGACCAGCTGTCGTAGGTCAGTTCATTCAAGACGTTAAAAACTCAAGGTCCACAGATTCCATTCGTCTTTTGGCTTTGCTTTCTCTTGGGGAAGTTGGGCATCACATTGACTTAAGTGGACAAATTGAGCTGAAGTCTGTTATCCTGGAAGCATTCTCTTCTCCTAGTGAAGAAGTCAAGTCAGCAGCATCATACGCCTTAGGCAGTATTAGTGTTGGCAATCTTCCTGAGTATCTGCCATTTGTCCTACAAGAAATAACCAGTCAACCTAAGAGGCAATACCTTCTTCTGCATTCCTTGAAAGAAATAATTAGCTCTGCGTCAGTGATTGGTCTCAAACCATATGTTGAGAACATCTGGGCCTTACTCCTGAAACACTGTGAATGTGCAGAAGAGGGTACAAGGAATGTTGTTGCTGAATGCTTGGGCAAGCTTACGTTAATAGACCCAGAGACTCTGCTTCCACGACTCAAGGGGTACTTGGCATCAGGTGAGTAGTAATAACCCATGTATGCATTGTAGCAGATGGCTTTATGATACCTGTTAATAAATGGATCTATTTTTTCAAATTATTTCCTTAAATGTTGTTATCCTCTTGAAGTTTTGCTCCCCCACGCCAAACGATGGAAKTTTAAATTATTCTGTTTTTTCTAGTTGTTAATACACTACAAGAATTACTTGTGTTTGCTTTCAGACTATTTCAGTTGACAATGTTATGTTTAAGAACAAGCTATAAACTTAAAGGGGAAGGAGCATGGGCAACAAAGGGACAAAATACCAACCAGTTGCAACATTTTGACCTTTTGGTGTAAATGACTCTATTCATAATTTTTGAATTTTAAGGATTAGTAGGGATCATTGTGTGTAATTCATGAATGAGTCTTGTATCAAGAACTGTATTCACATGTTCTCTTCATGTGCTTCTGCTATAAATTGTGGGCCTACGTGTGATCATAAATAATTGTTTTAGTAGGCTTATTGCTCCAGTTTTCTGTAGCAGATAACATTACATGCTTATTAAAATGTTACTGTATTTTTTTCCCTGTTTAAAGTGTTTTATCCATTAAAATGTTTTATCCATACGTATCCAAATGTTTTATGTATTGCATTGCTAGTAATGAATAGCATTTCTTGTTAGTAGTTCTTACGAGTCTAAGAGGAATGAGTGGCATTGAGCATGATTTGGGTTCTGTTGTTGTACTATTTTAATATTGCATGTTCACACTTTTGTTTCATATTAGGGTCCTCATATGCTCGAAGTTCAGTGGTTACTGCGGTTAAGTTCACTATTTCTGATCATCCACAACCCATAGACCCACTCTTGAAGAATTGCATAGGTAAGTAGTCATGCTGACAGCTTTTATTAATTCAGGCAATAGAATTACATTTAAAATTTGTTCTTTGTGTTACCAGAAGTAAATGTTTTAAAGATACAATTAGCTGCTAATGATAATTATTGTAAGAGTTACAAGGTATTTCCATAATAGCCAGTTATTTCTATTAATACTAGTTTATTTGAATTCTGAGCAGTAAAAAATTGTGTGATTAAAAATTCTATGTATTGAACCTGTGATAGGCAATAAAAGAAGTGAGGACTTTGAGTAGGTTGGGACCCAAAAGCTGATTTCCATTCCTGTATTTTTGCCAAATTATATCAATTTGATGTAGTAAGGTGTACTTATTTACCCAGAAGCGTGGTCTTGGAAATATTTGACGTTCAGTCACTTAAAACATCTATGCATGTGTGGATTGTTCTGAGAGTTATCATGTTTTGAATTGTAAATATAGGTCATTACGATTCTATAATGCTTGTGGTCTGAAAGCATTTGGAATTATGTCAATTTTTGTACAGGGATAAGGTAATCAGAGCTTTCTGTGTAACAGCAGTATGATAAAGATCATTGAAATGCTGTGGCTTTTTTTTTTCATTTGTATAACAAATTATTGTAGATTTTTAAATATGGTGAATGTTTTATGCTTGATTAATTATAGGTTTAAAGATCTGTAAAAAATGGTCTATGTTTCTTAACCTAACAGGGTGGAGAAGATTTATCCTTTAAAGCATAAAGTTTTGTGAAAAGCAAGGTTTTTATTTATGGGGAAATGAAGTCAGTTACTGTGTGTTATTTTCATCACTAAGTTGTTTTGGGGTATTTTGAAATAATGTATTCAAGAATTACGCTTGTAGGTTTGTTCCCTCCCACTGAAGCTGCCTTGCCCGTTTGGTTTCTGGAAATGTTTATTATTTAATCAAAAAGCTACCAGTATGTAGTACTTAAAAAATCTCAGTCATTTTGTTACCCAGTTTTTTGGTGAGTGTAAGAGTCACATTGTTGTTTACCCTTGTTCATATTCTCTTTTGTAAATGTTCTGTCTTCATGGACGTTGCTAGTACAACTAGATAGTACTAGCTAGTACAACTTGACAAACATCAAGAATATATTCATGCAGTCTTTTATTGTACAAGGCAGTATTATAGAAGTATAGAAGAATCTAATTAAAAATGCCTGAGGGAAGGGTGGGATGGGAGAAATGTTGCTACATTAATATATACTGAGTAGGCCTATTATTTGGTAATTTAGGTATTCTGAGTATAGCCAGTTTGGGGGTTGATGATAGTTTCCTTAAGAGGTGTTCTCAAATTCTGGATTTTAAATTGGTTTTCTAATGCATATTTTGAGAGAATTTTAATAAATGGAGAAAAGGAAAAGTTAAATGTAATTTTCATTAATTWACATGCTATATCTTCAGAAAAAAGTTGAAATGTCATTGTGATGGCAATTTGTTTTGATGGTGTTTCTTTTACTACTGTTTCATTTTACRAAACACTGTATATCAGTTATATTCAAACTTTTCATATTATTATAATTAATCCTTTATTTGTTTAATCATGCTGAAATAGCAGGTGTCTTACATTAAAGTAACTCCTGCACTAAATATGTCTTTTTGAAAGGTTGAAACTAAGCAAAGATATTCTTAAAGTTGCAAATGAAAAAGTTCCTCATGGGTTGCGTTCTTTCTGTATGTGATTGCAGGTGATTTTCTGAAAACTCTGGAGGACCCAGATCTTAATGTCAGGAGAGTAGCTCTAGTGACATTTAATTCAGCTGCCCACAATAAACCATCTTTGATAAGGGACCTCTTAGATACTGTGCTTCCTCATCTTTACAATGAAACAAAAGTCAGAAAGGAATTAATCAGAGAGGTATGTTTAACTGASAAAAACAGTGCTAAATATATGTAAGTAGTTTATTTTTTTTAAAAAGCGCATTGCTTAATTTTGTTTTCTTTGTTCACTGACAGGTGGAAATGGGACCATTTAAGCATACAGTTGATGATGGGTTGGACATAAGGAAAGCAGCTTTTGAGTGCATGTATACTCTATTGGATAGCTGTTTGGATAGACTAGATATATTTGAATTCTTAAACCATGTTGAAGATGGTCTGAAGGATCACTATGATATTAAGGTTAGCTGTCATTTTTCTCTGTGAACACAGTGACTTTGTCAAAATATTTTAAATAGTGAATRGACTGAAATGGTAAAAATATTACTTCATATACTTAAGTATTTCACTACATTTGCCATTTTCATTGAAGTGTGACTGTTCAAAAGATTACRTAGCATTGTAAGGAAATACATCTCCATATATGTGCCAGATATAACTATTGTTGAACTGGGCTTTTTTCCTCACCCTAGATGCTGACATTTTTAATGTTGGTGAGACTGTCTACCCTTTGTCCGAGCGCAGTGCTGCAGAGATTGGACAGGCTCGTAGAACCTTTGCGTGCTACATGTACAACTAAGGTATTTCCATTTATTCAAGTTCATTATTTTGTGTTGTCTTACTGAAATATAAATGAACTTGTGTTTAAAGAATACCTCTGTACTGCTGCAGCATTTCCTGAGTTACAGTTAAGGCGTGGTAGGCAGGATAATTAGATTAGAAATTAATGGTTCTTTAAGCAAGTGTTAAATTTATTTCAATTACATATGGAGAGGTGGACTTGTAAACTTCTTTTTAAAAAATATTTGTTTCTTGGATGCCTTTYCTGTTGTTCCTTAAAAATTTAGCAGCCACTTGGGCAATTTGTAAATCTCACTTCATTATAAACAGTGAAACAGGAATACTGAGAGCTTTTCTGACTTCTGATGATGGTTGTTTCAGACAATCTGATGAAGGCAGTATAAAGTAGTCCTGGYTTTGTTAGTTTTTTTGTCATTTACCCCACATCTTCATTTGCATTACAAGATTATGGATCTGTGTAGTCAGTCTCCTTCTGTTCCTGCTCTGGTCTTGATTCACCTGCATGCTCTGACAGTCATTTAATGTCTGATTTACCTTGCTTTTCCATTACTGTAGTCTGCTATATTTCATATCATGAAAATTGACTGCCTTTAATTATAATTTATGTTTGTATCACTGAAACATCTTTGAGAATTACAACAGAAGGTTAATYGGTTATTCTAATGAAGGTCAGCTTTTTAAATAAAGTTCTGCTCTCTGGAAGTTGAGAGTACTGTGATAATAGCAGTTTAATGTTGTTTACTGACCTGCCCAGCAAAAGGTTGCCAACTATAATTGCTTTGATTTGATGATTGACTTGGCAGCTTAAAACTTTTTTCTGCTTACCTTGCARTATTGAAGCTTCGGTCTGTTTTGTAAACTGCTGGTAAAAATTCTGCTAAAAAATGYTTGTGGGTATTTTTTGTTTGATTGGGTTTTTTTGAGAGCTTAGATAATTTTGAGAGGAATATGATTTTTTTAAGATACATTTTTTAGGTGAGTAAGAGGGTTAAATAAAGTTTCAAACATAYTTTCATTCTTTCCCTAGGTAAAGGCAAACTCAGTGAAGCAGGAGTTTGAAAAGCAAGATGAACTAAAACGATCTGCTATGAGAGCTGTAGCAGCACTTCTAACCATTCCAGAAGCAGAGAAGAGTCCATTAATGAGTGAATTTCAGTCACAGATAAGCTCTAACCCTGAGCTGGCAGCAATCTTTGAAAGTATCCAAAAAGATTCATCATCCACTAACTTGGAATCAATGGACACTAGTTAAATGTTTGTCCAAAATGGGGACCATTATGTTGAACCATATGATGCACTGAATTGACAGGTTATGAGTAAGAAACAGAAAAAGTATCTAATCTACACATTGTTCCACTTTATTTACCTTTATGGAGACAGTTGGCTTTTCCCATAATTGCTTTTTTAGCATTTATTCCAGAAATGTATTTCCATAATCCAGAGTTTAACCACTCTTGTTTTGGTGGATTTGGCCACATTTGGGAATTAAAAAGTTGACTCGTGGTGTATGGAGATAAGTTCCAACATCCATTTGCCCTGTAATGTTTAGGATTAAAATGTCAAAATTTTGTGACCATGATTTTTTTTTCTTTTTTTCATTCTTTCTACTTGTAAACAAAAAAGGGGGGAGGGGGGGGGGAGGTGGGAATCAAGTGTCCAGGTGCACCATGTTTTTTGTAAAACTTTTTATTATTTTTTGTTTCAGCTTCATAAATTGGTTTGGCTGGGAGATTAATTATGTGTAAAATTTATTACATTAAAAAGAGAGTTTGGGCACAGTTCAAAAAGAGCAGACATAAATGTCATTTTTACAGATGTGGGGATTAGAAAACCAATATCCCTGTTGTGCACACTAATTTTGCATGAGCAAGTTACAAATATATATTGTCTGTAAACAGCATGTGCAGTTTATTCGTAATGCAAGTTAAAATAAGTTCTACTGTATCAGTGCAGTTTTCAGGTATTTTGACGTACAGGCGTTCATGCAGGAAGGGATGAATGAAGATTTGTTGTCTTAACCTGGCTTTTTTAAATGTCAGTAAAATGACCCTGCAGATGTTCTTACAGTGAACATGACAATTTCTGCAGTTTTCAGGGGCTTTCATTCCYAAAGACTGGATCCACTGGAATTGAGGTGGACAAACCACAAGATTGGAAGGAAACAAGATGAGATGGAGATAAAATGAGCACCAGAGCTGCTCAGTGGTTCCTRAACTCTGGATTCAATTTTGGTTTTTTTATAGAACTATGAAGGAAGTTTTTTCAGTGGATTCTAAGTCCTATTCTTCATCTGACAGCTTTTGTTAAGGCACTAATATATGGTGTTACCTAGACAAATATTGCCAGACCATYGTTTTGTTCTGGCACATGGGACCACCAGCAGGCTGCAATGCTGCAACTACAGTGCAGTGTTCTGGTAAGACAGGAAACAGGGAATGGCCAAAAGACTGGAGAGAGATAGAGAGCAAACAGAAGGAAACATTCTTCTGTGGATATGCTGAGGTAATTTAGAAATGGACCAGAAGTGGATAGCTGGCTGTCCCACTATGAACTGGATTTGGAAATTTAATAACAAAAAGACCACTGCCTCATTATTGTTTAATGCAACTGCTTAGTTGTCTTTTTTTTTCCAAGACAGATAGGACTTTCAGTTTTTTTAGTTAACTGGTATTTTTTGAGCTAGTTTGATATTTTGGAAACCTGTTACATGGGTACATGGCATAAGCTGCTATGGGACTAAACAAGCATTTATTTTTATGACCTCAGAGGCAGTCTCCTCTGAGCATTGGGGCTTGGGGGCCGAATCTTCACCTTACATGTTTGCAGCTTGGGAAAAGCAGAGGAGGTATTGGTACATTTTACTTTAATAGAAGGACCTGAACAAAGAAGTMTTTGAAGTCATTCAGTAGTAACAATTCTAATGCTGTAGAAATTTTTTAAAATGTAGCTTTCTCTGTCTCCAAAGTCTTCATACTAATGTAACAATTGTCTTCTAGAAGTAGAAATAAATGAGATTAAACATACCAACATATCTAAATGTCATGAAAAGGAGTGGGATGACTAGAGAGAAACCATACAGTAGAAAAAGCACTGTGAATTAGGTATATTTTATCTTACTGTGTAACTCATCTGCTTCAATTGCAGCAATATACAGGCCTCCTAATTAAGCATCTGTTGTGCTAATTAGTTGTCAGACTAATGATTGAACTTTTGTTGTTAAGTTTTCAGAGTATATTAAAATGTTTTATAGATCTAAAGTTAGATGTGAGAATGGTATGATAAACATGAAGTGTAAGGCTAAAACAGGAAAAAGGAGTAGGTGACAATGGTAAATAATCAGAATATTCGTAGTTGAGAGATTTGTGTGTGCTTATRTGCTACCATAGCACATGATGTGGTGGATTCAAATTATCTTCACATTATTTTAAAGTGAAACAAGCTTGAGGACAGAAGAGAAAGTTGAACTGTATTTCATAGGGAATGCTTTCTTGCTAARGAGTTATCTTCACTTCGACCACTGATGAAGCAGGTGGGAATGTAAGAATTAAGTCTTCTCTGTATATTGCAGAAATTTCGAGTGTGGTTGTGTCCAAGTAGCAGTTAGATACTTTGGTGATGCAGGAAGACAGATTCATAAAGGTTGTAACTGCACCATAATTACTGAAATAATTTATTAGTGTTACAAAATCTAACCATGTTAGGTGTTGAAATTCCACTCACTTTCACTGGATCGCTTGACTGAAAGRTTTTTTTTTTTTTGGTTTTCCCTCTGTATATCCAAGTATTTGTATAAATCTGATGTGTTCATGCTTTTAGATCAGTTACATTCATGTAATTCTGTTAAGGAAGATGTCAGGAATACCTGGAGCTGTTCTTTAAATGCTAAATATTTGAAACTAAAATATGAGATTCCTCTCACTAAAACAAAACCAGAATTCTGAAAGGCTGCTCTGAAGATGTTTGGTAAAATTAGAAATTTTTATAGTATTTTTCATCACTTTGCACACAGACAATTGAGACCAATTAACAAGCTTGTGCCTAATATAGAAATGATTGGCCAGTCCTTGCATTGTAGTTTCTTGGCTTTAAATATTTTTGTATCTCAAAAGTATTTCATGCTCTGTTTTTCGAACTTGCCATCCTTACAAGAAAGTTTTTTTTTCTAAAATTATAAATTGAAAAATGCCAGTACTTCAAGAATGCTGCACTTCAGTCATGTAAATTTATTTTTTATATAATTTTTCTTCAAAGTATGGCATCAAATATAGCAGTTGACAAAATAAAGAGAGCTGTACCACTTCCAGTTGTATTTTTATGAGGTGTACAAAGCGGTACATAGGTATGTAAACAGCATTGCTTCCCTCAAATGAAGGATTATTTTAAAAATTCATAACTAAAAAAACAAATTAAAAATCCCCGTCTGCTCCTATTGTATTTGCCTTAACAGATGTTCTCAGTAATGAGGCTCAGAACAAACTSACCCTGCACTAGAGGACTTAGTAGTAGGGATCTAGCAACTGTTCTCATATTTACTGGTACTTCCCCTCTCTTGCCTCCACTTTCAAAAGCAAAGTAACATGTGGCCTTGGAAGTGTGTGTGTGGTTTGTTTCTATTTTGTGAATCCTGATCATTCTGACTGAAATGATATTGTTTCTGCCAAATACCAAACAGTTAAACCTGCAGTCTCTTGGTTTTATTTCCCTGTTGCTCTGAACTTCAGATAAAATGTGTGTTTTGTTGTTGCTGTAAAATTAATTTTGAAAAAAAATGAAAAATACTAGTCAGTTTATTATGGTTTTTTCTCCCCTCATTGATTCCTCCTTGCTACAAGATGGGAAGATTTGAGTGCTGCACTACTGAACATGAGCAGGTAGATATTCTGGCAGTGATCGTTGTTCCCTGCCTACCCTAGAAGAGCTCTTTGGTATAGTTATAATTCTCACACTAAAATCCACCTTTTTCATCCATTTATAATTTTTCATTGTATTTGAGTTTGGCAAAGGAGTTCTTAGGAATAATGAACTAAATTAATCTTCCATTGCAGTCTTGGTGAAACAGGGAAGCTTTCTACAAATGAGGCTTATGTGACAATAAGGCAAATTTTGTGTTGGTATGGATTTARACTTCTTTAGATTTATTTCCATCCCGTGAGGCTTTAGTATTCCACATAATCTCAGATGAGGACAAAACTTCCATCAGAAAGGACATCTATCCCCCAAAACAATCGAAGGGTTTGTGCTGACATTTATCYGTGTGTTGTGGTTTAGAACATAGCACTGAAGAAATAAGTGTGTTTTCTGAGAACAGAACAGACACTGGCTGGAAGACAGATGTTATGTGTAGTGCTGAGAAACAGACAAAAATGAAGAATRATTTAAAATAATTCTGTATGCTGTCTTTGATCATATTTTTGAAGAATGGGAAATACAGAGGGAAAAGAAAAACATAATTGGCAAGTGGTGACTTGTGATCCCAGAACTTAAAGGAGTAATTTCTATTCTCTGTTTCTTCTCAAAATAAGTATTTTGATAAAAGTGCGTAGTAATTTTGAAAATACTTTTATTCTGAAAGAGTTTATATTTGTTTTTGTTATATTTTCATTATTTTTTTTTCTGCAGAAATTATTTCCCTTCTTAGGTGGATTTCTCCCACCTGACAATTATGAGTCAGTTCAATAAAGCTACTGAAGACTTCAGGAAATAAGCTGTGTCACTTGATTCAGTGCACTAAAGATACTCCTATAGAAAAAGTTTGCAATTCCCTCTTTTCCACTGCTYCTCTATTAGCAGATTAAAAACCCCAAATTCCACATGACTGTAGTTTCCATTCAACATCCAGTCKTTCTTCTCTTCAACTGAACAAGTATTGGACTCCTGATTACTGTTACTTTGGATGTCACCCTTCCTAGGGAGATTTGATGTTGTAATCTCATTGCTTCTGGAAGATGTTTTCTTCAGTCCTTGCTAAGATTATTAGCTCTAAGGTTTAGGCTTGTCTTCCAAATCTGTGGCATTTCCATTGTGCAAGACTGCTTTCATTTAATTGCATGTAGTAGCCATTTTACAGAGGGATTTCATGCAGAGATGCCGTGCTTACATGCAACTGAATGCAGCTTTTGAGGGAGTTCATAGCTCAAGCACTCCCCCCTGCAGTGAAAATACCTAAGGCATCTAGGGACAAAAAATTATGTGTTCCATGGAATTCTATGGAATGTAGCTTCATGTAAATCTTTCTCTTGCCCCTCAATTTCAAAATGCTCGCACTGCATCAAATCATCTAAAGCCAAGCTTGCCAATAAGAAGCTGTCTTGAATTGTAGCAGCTAAATTCTGCCTAGGAATCTATGGGAGCAGCTACTTCGATTCTTTTCCCTCCACAGCTGGCAACTTTRAAGTGTCAGCCACATTTGACAGAAGGGTAAAAAAAGAATTTGGATTTCCCATCATCAGTTCCTTTTCAAAGCCAAACAACATTATCATAATTTTTTCCAAATGTGGAGAAATGAGTCTTTTTAAAGAGGAAGATACTAAAGTTACTGAGTTGTACAGAGTTCTTGTTTCTTCTAATATGGTAGGTGGAAGATCTGGAAACTCTGGTTTGAATTGTGACTTGTTTGCTAAAACTATCTCATCATCAAAACTGAAGTGTGGAACGGAGGATGCAGATGGACAGATGGTTAATTTTAATATCTTGGCAGGGGGCAGGCAAAATGAAATACTAAACTCAGTGCTGCTTTCTCATTTAGTACCAGTTTGGGCATATAATAAAGTGGGTTGAACTCAACTCTAATAAAATGGTAGAGTATTTGTCTCTCCAGGTAGCCAGTGTGAAAGATCAAAAAGAAGTATGACATGGAAGATTATACACTATTCTGACAGTGACTTTACCTTAGTTGTAGGTTATTTTTTAGGAAAATGACATACCATTTTTCCAGTTACTCACTTCAAACATTTTAAAATAAGACAACCCCCCCCACAATTGTGTAATTTTGTAGTGGCATTGGTATTTGATTTCTGAATGTGAATTTGTTCAAATGGCATTCAGTCTTGAGCATCTAGTCTATGGTTTTACAGGCAAAATGAAGAGGTTATTAACACACAGAGAAAGTATATTTTTAATGGTTTGAATACATGTATTCAAGTAGAAACAGTTGGATTTATCAATGGCCATGTAACTACAAACTATTTTTAGAAATAGTAAAAATTTCTGATTGTCTATTAATTACTTATTTCAGGTCTGTTAGGTGGCTGAACATGGCTGGATACTTCAAGGACACTCCAGGACACTTCAGGACACTTCAGGCTAAAAGGAAGGAAAAGGCAGGCTGTCACATGCAAAGGGGAATCTGGAGTCACTAGGCATTTATTGCTCCAGACTGCATAGCTTAGCTATCATGACAGTATTTGACACATTACCCAAGCTGTCTTTGGTAAAGGGATTGGAAAGAGTGCAGAAACAGTTTGACAACAGGCTGGGATTTTTTGCTATATGCCAGCAATGTGGAAGGGTGGGAAAGTAAAAGGTTCATTGGCGGGTTTAGGTATTTCTGTGGATGGGAGTCCAGGACTGTAGAATACAATGAGCATTCTTTGGTCAAAGAAGTGCATACCAGGAGCAAATGAATTCTAGTATGATTGGCCTAATAGACCTGGTAATATCTTTCATGCCTGGGGGATCAGACCTCCCAGGTAAGTTTCAAGTGTCTCCTTGRAACTTACAGGAACTACTGAAGGGAATCAAACCTTTTTAAAGGAACCCCCAAAGGCTGCCATTGCAATTTGGATGCCATTTCATATGTTTTTAGCTCCTTCATATAAAAAGGTATATTCTGTACTACAGAAAGAAGAGAATTTGGGAGCTATTTCAGTGTGCTGCTGAGCCTGTGCATAGTGAGGGCCCATGGTTGTGTGATGTGTGAATGCTGAGCAGAATATGCTGTTGTGAAATGCTGACGGTGTGGTGCAGAAAAAATCTGTCATGCCTAATCATCATTCAGTTCATGTTGTAACAGGTCATTAAGTGGAAGTAMGGAAGCAGAGGTAGCAGAGTTACGCTCATTTGCAGGTCTATACAGTTTACTGTAAGGATGCAATACTCTACTTTTTGCATGTATTTTCAACTATAATTTTAGTGAGTGCACAGTTACATTTGAAGAGAAGGTTCATCCTAAAAATTAGCTTAATGGATCATCTTTTAGAGGATTGACCTCAATACAATTTAAAAAAAATGCCTCTGGCAGAAATTAATAGCTGAAACTAAGATTTAGTTTTTTTAGTAATTCCAAAAAATTAAATCTATTTCTAAGAAGGAACCTTAAAATGCTGCTGTGGCATCAAATGAAATAAAGCAAACAACCATAATGCACGGTTTCCAGGATCAGCTAAAAGATCCTTCCGGAATAAAGTCAGATTTTCTTCCTATCTCCCACCTTCAGCAGTGGTAAAGTGGAAGAGCATTTAGTCTATGCTCATCTCCTTTATTTGAGTTTTAACATGGTTTAGTGAATAAATATAATTTGAAATCAAGAATACTCATGCTTCTTTTTTAGTAGGAAATATATTTATTTGCAGACTTACTTAGTGACTTGTTGTAAATAGCTTTGAAGGARGCCACTTCTCTCTTTTCAGAAAGTGAGCCGCCAGTGTTATAAAGTATAGCTAATACTTGGAACACATCAAGGAGCAATCTCTCTGGACAGTGCTTTGAGAAAGCAATAAATATAATAGGAGATTTAAGTGTTTATTAGCAGAGTTAGCCTTAAATGTCTCAATGTTGTTTCTGTGCTTCTGTACTGTTTATTGACAAATGTTCCAGCACATGCACTTTAGGACTGTAAACATGATGTCTCTTACTGTCAGTGTTCATTTGCTTCATGTCGCTGCAAACCCCAGTCTTGCTTGCCTTGATTAAATCTTGCATACTTTTCTGTAGTTTTGTTCAGATTTCAGCCTATAGCAATAAAAACATTCATTTCTGACAAGAGCAGATGTTAGAGAAACAGAAGCCCTAGGAAATGTCTGAGGTCTGCATGCAGAATAGTATGTTTGACTACAAAGATGTCATATGTAATGCACTTCATTTGGAAGACCAGCTATTTCTTTGACAAAGTAGTGGAAATAGGTTTATTAAAAGTAGAGTGTCTGAGAACAACATCAGAAGCTTCTTTGATAAATCTGTTCTTACAGCTTCTTGATCGTGTGGCTGAAGAAGAGGCTATTCACTGTGAAGTCTGTCTGCACAGCTCATCAGTGGCCTTTGCTGAAGGAAGATCCAACAGTTTCTGCCTGGCTGTACCAGTAAATGCTCTATCCTATGTTGGTGAATATAGACAGTGCTGAAGGTTATTTTTATGATCAAAACCGAGATGCTGTGTTGCATACAGGGTATTCCTGTAGCCCCAAGTTACCCTTTTGACAGGGGCTTATTAATAAAATTCTAGTCACTGGGATTTTTCTGCAGGGAGCCATGATGCCCAAGACTTAGATTACATTGCTTGCATCATAAAAGTTGCTGTAATTTTTCCATTTTGCATTTTTTTCTAAAGAGCTTTAAATATCAAGCCCTGAAGTTTTGAATGAAAGAAAAGTGGTTTAAGTAACTGAAGTATTTTTTGTTTCTTCTATCAGCTGTAGGGTTGGATGTAACAAGCACATGGGGTACAATACCACTCAGTGGGGTGATACATAAATAATACTCTTGGAAACAACTATTATTTCTTCTTATAATGCCAGTAGTTACCCCAAGATGATAAAGTATGTGCTTTATGCTCCATAACAAAGTTTTCAGAATGCTTCATGAATATAGCAGAGTGCCTAGGAAAAATGTCACATTTAGCTGCAAGATTAAAATACTTGCTTGCTATTAATTCTTGATTAATGTGTTCTGTTCTTTCATTTAATAGTTTAAAATCTCTGCTRAGTGTCTGTGCATATATATACACATGCATCTGAGAATGGGTGAGTCTGTCTGGGGTTTCCATCTCTCAGTGTTTTAATCTTTCAAAGTTACTGCTCTCCCTGGATGATCAGAATTACATTTGTAGAGRTTACATCAAATATCTGATTAAAAGGACAATTGTTTGATATTTTTCTAATGCTAGGTGTTAAACCATGTTGTGATTTTTTTTTTTTTTTTAGGAAAAGCTAAAATTAATTCTGACAATGGCACTTTTTATGTGAAAGTAGTTTCATCACTATTAGTTTCTTGGTGTTTTTGTAAAGCAGTGAAACACAAATCCAAAAACAGTTTGCTGGTGGTATTTTGATTTCACCGTGGGKTATTATAAGTCTTTTGGACCTCAGGTTTTATACTCTCTGACCAAAAGGCATATATACCTCTTGGACCAGAAACCCTTCCATTTCTGTTTACATCAGTAAATGGCCAGATCTATTTGAGCAGGCTTGTGTCTCCAAGTGCTGATTCCATACCTGTAAATCTGTTGCCTCTTAAAAGTGGASTATAAGCTAAAATCCATCTCTCCTTTCTTTCCCAATGCTCATTATAACTATTTGCAGTATGTCTTCTAGGAGAAAAAAAAAAAAAAAAGGTCGACAGATTATTTTTGCCCTTCCAGTTTCTTCACCTTGCAGTACTGTCATGGCAGAATCTACCGTATAAGCTGCTTCTATGGGCACAGTGAAATGAAAATTAAATTTCAGGAGTAGTTACAACAAGTTGTTTYCTTCCAGGAGATGGCGTTGTAACCTCGTTAACAAACGCCAAACCAATTGGTAGGGAAAACCAGCAAGATTTCTTCACAAATGAAAAATTGCAGGTATTTGAAGAATGGATTTGAAATGGATCTTGTCAGTTTTATTCTTCTTGACAAGATACTGAAGCTTTCTGTTAGGATTGTCTTGCTTCAAAGTTCCGTTTCAATCCTTTATAAGCCGTTTCTAAACTTCACTTCTCTGCTGTAACTTTTGTCAAAGTTGGTGCTGGTGCCACCAGGGCAATGCTGCTGGGGGTGTGGTCTGCACGGCTGGGCACTGCTGCAAGGAGTGCAGTAAACCCCTGCCCCACACCTGCTGAGTTAGGTGGCTGAAAAAGCAGATTTCACACCATAGTTCTGTATTCACTTTCTACCTTTCTAAAGATTTCCCTTCTCTCRGCATTTCAGCAGTCAGCTGTAATGCAATGGTGGCTCTTAACATGAGGGACCTCACAAAACTAGGTTTTGGATTTTGGATTCCTCTGAATGAGTGCATTCACTTCTTAAGTGGTAAAATTAAGGTATTTGGGCAATGTCACACTGACTTGCTTTTCAGGTCTAGAATGTAAAGAAAAAAGGATGGGTACATGTTTACAATATTTCTATTCTAAGTTACCCTGGCTACTGATTTTTTTATTTTTTTTAATGGGCAGGTACTCTTTTACAGTTTGACCATAACCAAACAAAATACGCAATAAGACCCAAATTCCATGGGCAGCATTCTCTGATGCTGCAGAATGGGATTTCTGTTCTGGAAAGGCTGACCAAAGGGAGGAAAACTAGTAACCTAGAACAAATTGTGTGTGGTTCTAATGAAGCACAACCTGTACCATCATTGTAAGAAAAGCTGGGGAAGGTAACTGCCCAGCAGTTGTCCCTGTAAGTGTTTGTATAAGCCAACAGCAGCTTCAGGAGCTACAAGCTCTTTTGAGGTGGTTTTGGCAGACTGCACTTCATGCTGCAAGTACAGAAATAAATGCTGCTGTATCAGATGCTCTTAGGGATAGGATTGTACAAAAGTCAAAACATGAAATAATTGTATTTGAAATATGCAAATGCAAATACAAATGTGTGGAAAGAAACAAACAAAAAAAAAAGCCAAAACTCTGATAGTTTCTATAAATCTCTACTTGCTGCTGAACATGGAAAAGGAAGTGATTAGTGTTTTGAATGATCTGTCCAACCATAATGCAGTAACTGAGCAACAGTGAGTGGAGATTGAGGCTTACTTTCTGCTCTAGAAAGCAGTAGAGGCAGAAAACAAGCTGTGGAGTCCAGTGTGAGCACAAACAGACCAAAACACATCCTTGCAGATTCCTGTTCTTATCAGCCACGGCTATGAGAGAGCAGCATCTGCATGTCTGGCTGAAGCTTGTTTTATCTCACTTTTAATCTTTTTTTAAATTATTATTATTTTCAGTCTTGCAGAGGGTTTTGTTTTATTTGTTTGCTTTTAATTTCAGCCTTTTTCCTGATCCTCAAGCCCTCAGAGCAGAACTTTTCTCTTAGCTGCCAACAGCTCACACCAGCACAGACCAAAAAAAACGTTCCTGGATGCTTTCATTGTCTTGCTAAGGAGTATGTTCTTTCCAAGGATAGTACAATATTCACCACATTGTACTGGAGTTGTAAAGGAATGTTGGTTAGGGTCTTTTTAATGGGGAAAAAAAAAGCAAAGCAGCAAATATTGAGCTCAGGTGTCAGAGAAAACTGCAGAGACATGGCTGTGGACTGACTTCTCACTGCCTGCTCCTGAGCAGCTTTTGCTCCTTTCCATTACAGTTTCACTGTCAGCTTCCCAATGTCTTGAAGGAGTTTATTCCTATTCAGTCAAGGAGATCCTGARAGAGAAGTTTCATCCCCAAAAGGACTAGTTCAGTGAGCTGAAGTAGGCTCTGATTTTCTAACTCTCCTTGCTATTTTGCCCTGTTTGCTTAAGCTCAACAAGCCCATGCTCCTCAGTGGCTTCATCTGTGATGCTCAGAGCAGACAATGAGCCCATCAGCCTCCTGTTTTAATTTTGAGCCTCTGTTCTGTTCAGCACAGTTTGTTCACAGCTGCTCCCCTGCAGAGGGATTCCTTCGCTCAGCAGGATCTAAATTTGTCACTCTAATGCTGACTCAATCTCTTTGAGCCCAGAACTGTCGCTGGTATTCCTTTACAATGTTCTCAGTAGWAGTACACGGTGATTTGGCTTCTGTGGCAGATTAACAGAGTTTTCTCATCTGGTAGGATGTGTCTCTGGTCCACCTTGCTTTTCTGAATTTCACCTAAATTGAGACTTTCATTCACTGAGTGGTTTCTCCTGCCAAGTATAATGCAGGAAACAACTTTACCTTCTGTTTCTGAAAAACAGCTCTAGAATAAAACTGAAACAAAATTTGTGAAGATTGTGAAAATCATGCAGTTTGAAAATTATTTTATTCTCATGCCTACAGAAACTGCACTCTGTGTGCTTGCTGGGGTCTAAATGTAACAAAAATCAGTGCTAATCAGCCCAATATTATAGCTGAAAAACCGCTGAAGGAAACTGCAGCTTTGATACAAGTAGATGTGTACCTAAGGAAAAAAAGGAAAGGAAAACCAGCTTTTGTATACATTTCAAAACTCAAGTTAGAAATACAGTTTTAAGTTGACCTATGTGCTAAAGAGCTCAATTTGTTTAAGCTGCCATCAGAACTTGCTGGTTTTGCCAGAACCCTGTTTCAATTATGAATTTTGGCTTTCAGGAACAACCAGGATTTAAGGCATCAAAATGATAATGAATTTCCTAAGATGACAATTTTTTTGTATGAACAGCTTGTCAAGGATGATACTTACAGTGTTCTCAGAGTAAAATACCAGCTGAAATTTTATCTTAGTTAAGACAAAATTAAAGTCAATTTGACAGAACTGTATTTTTCTCATTTGTAGTGATACTCTAAATGTCATCCCTTTGTCAGAAGATGAGGAAGGTAAGGGGTGCCCCTGCTGTGCCCCGACATACCTTAACTAGAAAGGACAAACTGGAACATCCTGAGGCTTAAGACAATTCAAGAAGAAACTTCTGTTTTAAAATACACTATTTGACTGCTAAGTACTTATTATGGACCAGTTTTCTGCATGTGGGTGTTGCTTCTGGAAGAACCAAAGCACATAAAGCTGCAGAGAATGTTATAAAACTGACATGCTTGAGTGCTCTCAGCTATTAAGAAATGAATGGGTAATTTAAGATGCACAAGCAAGCAATGAGCTTTTTCAAGGTTTCAAAATATCCCTATTTGTGGGGGTCCAATATGATAAYGCAAGTATTGGAGTAAGGGTAAACGGTCCATTTAAAAACCTTGGTATCTAGCTGACAAAGCAAAAACTGTTTTGCTAAGTTCRTGTAATGCCAAAAGTAAATGTGAAGAAAATATTTGAGATTTGGATTTTTTACTCATGACTGAAATTCAGTGTGAAACAGTTTGGTGCCACTGGTTAGACCACTACAATAGAATGCAATTCAGCCAGGAGCTGAATGGAGCAAACACAAGGGCTGCTGGGGTTGTACAYTTACAGGCTGTCAGCTCCTTTCACTCAGGAACATCACCATTGCTCTAACGATGGGAAAAGTGGCTGTTCAGTGTGGCCATTTCTGGCAGGGCCTGCATCTCCAGCTTCAGGAATAAGTTTGCTTCAGTAATGGCAAAGAGKTTACATTGATCATTCTGGCCAAGATGAGCCTTTGTTCGCAGTTTTTACAGCTTTGCTGCCTAAATTGTAMCTTTCTGGATGTGAATACTCACCTTCAACTTCCAGATCCAATTCCTTCATGATATTTATTCTAATGAACCACTGAGAGCACGTCTGCTCTGAGTTACCTTGTGCAAAATCCTGTTAATTTCTCTAGGTAGGGAAAAMCCACTAGTTTTTATAAATTTTTATGTTTCAAATTATATTGACAAGCATTAATATATCTGTTTTGRTTTAACGTTGGTGTGTTTTTAAACAAATTACATCTCAGTGCCGACACAGAGGCYATGAATACACAAAATGCATATTAATGGTAACAAAAGGACGTAGCATCCTCTGATTGTCATGTCAGTTACTTCTGAGAGTAATATTTTCATATTATCTCACACTWCCTAAAGTACTTGCTTTAGCCCCAAAGTAGTTATAGGAACTGCACAAGTTAGAGAGAAAAATAKTGTTCTCCTTTCTGTCCCTGCAGAGGTTATCTGGCTCAGCTCCTACAATCTGGGGTGCTTTATCAACTGTACAGCACTGCCTTGACAATAAAGATTATCTTTCCAGAGCGAGGAAGCATCCTGAATTAGGGCAAGAATTACTGTCAGAAGAGAGGCAGCTGAAGGAGAAATGGTGATATTGTGTGAAAATGCTGTGGAGCCTGAGATAATTGCTTTTAGGGCTTTAATAAATACAGGTGTATGGTTGTGGCTAATAAATTCATATAGAGGGTTGGGGAGAACTGTGGGATGGGGCATTCCCTGATCCACCCAGACTACAACTAACCATGAAACACCAGCAAAGAAGCTACCCTGTACCAKAGGTATAAAATTAAAGAATAACTCTCTGGACCTCTMTGGGCAGCTTGTTCCAGTGCTTGTMTACCCTCATTAAAAAAACAAAAMCAAAAACCCAACAAACAAAAAACTTCAAATATTTTTTACTTTGTTTTAGCTTAACTTCATTCATGCCTATTGTCCCTAGTCACAGTACATTACTGAGCRGAATCTGACTTTGTCTTCTTTACTCATTTCCTCCCCTGTTTGAGTATTTGTACACACAGATGAGATCCCTCACAGAGCTTTCTCMTCYCCAGGCTGAGCAGCCCCAGCTCCTCACCTTCACCCTCTGCATGGCAGGTTCTCCAAGCCCAYGATCATCTTCAYGGCCCTTTACGGCACCKGCCCCAGTTTGTCCATGTSTCCCTGGCACTGGGGAGCCCGGGATGGGATCCAGMACTCCAGGAGTGTCTCACCAGGATGGGCAGAGGGGAAGGATCAGCCCTGGATGGGCTGGCAGGGCTGTGCCTGATGCAGCCCAGGAGGCTGTTGGCCGCCTTGGCCACAAGGGCACATTGCTGCCTCCTGCCCAATTTGGTGTCCCTCAGCACCCACAGAGACTTTTCTGACAATGTTTCCCTTTAAATGATTAGGAATGAAAATGGGCTGCCCTGTCCAGAATATATTTCTGTGCAAGTAATGGCAAAACTGAAAGAACCATGTTCTATGCTAAAATCAAAGATAACCATTTTTGCTTTAATATAAATGGAAGTATTGATTAGTAGAGCCGCTGCTGCAATTTTCTTGCTAGGTTTCTCTTTGCTCTTGCAAAGTCACTTCAGAATACTATTGTTCTAAAATCCAGATCGCTGCTTGATAGGAATTTGTCAAAACACTTGTTTAAGTGAATAATGAACGCTGGGCTCAGCCTCTAATTCAGATATCACTGATGAGGCACTATGGTATCTGCCAGGTTGGGACCTTGCTCCAGATTTAATGTCAGTCTTTAARGAAAAAGGAATGGACTGCAGCTCCTTGTCAAAAAGCCCCATATATGGAGATAAAAAATATTTTAAAATAATTAATTGATGTTGACAGGTGCAAGAGAAAATACAAGAAACAGCCATTTGCTACCCAKGCCCAAGTGAGCAAGGAGAATGGCCACCAGCCAGGTGTAGTGAAAGAAAAGTCAGGTATTTCCCAGGATT
>NW_026623242.1:2351856-2377788 GCF_030028575.1 Malurus melanocephalus
TGGAAAATGCAGAAAATCCAGAGCAACCATTGAAAGTTCTAGACACTGAGCAGGAGTGAAAATGAAATATAACTTTAAATTATTTTCTGTAGATTCAAATATTTTTATGCACTATAATAATGTCTCCATAGCATTTCACATTTCTATTAATTTCCAAAGAAAAGATTGCGGGCACTAGGGAATCACCTTCATCTTATGGAGCTTGAATCTGGTTTTGTTCTTTGTTTGATTTCACTTTCAGTGGTGTAAAAATGAGACTTTAGGTYAATCTGGAATAAATTTCCCTCAAGCTGCCTTATTGGAGCTGTTCTATTTCGTTTAAATGCTCTTGCTTAGGTAACAAATACCAGATACAGTGTACCTGCTCAAGGATTCTGGCTGAGGTATGCCACACTCTTGAAGAAGAACAGGTCTGTGGGAAGGGCTTTCCACACTTCAGCAATGCTCTTTGTGGCCACCAGCTGCTTCACTACACACCTTAACCTCATTAATTGCACTTGAAGTAATTGTGAAGCCAGCCTACAGGTTAACATGAATGCTCCAGGAATGCAGTCATTGATGGCTCTTTGCAGAAAGAAGCTATTTTATCATTTCAAACACTGTTGGTGTCTGTCTTATGCCAGAAGGTTGTCCCTTTCATACTGGATTAGCTTTGGGGACTCTGTCACATTTTATTGGAAAGGATATCCCCAGCTTCTCCTTGCCTGCCAGGCACAGAGGCCATGTCACTTGCACATGAGGCTGACAAGAGTCAGATAAAGGAAAATGTGGGCTGGTCCAAGCTGGTGYCACTTCCACCGCATTCTTACAGAAGTCACTCTCCTAAACACCTTATCTCTCAGTGCTCAGTGAAACACAAGTTATCCATGTTCCTTCTGCCGAATTCCTTCTGCCGAGTTTAAGCCTGTTACATTTACTGGGATTGGGATAAGTGTTTTATTTTTCTACCTTGTTTCTCCAGTCCTTCATAATGGAGCAATCAATTTTAAGTTGTGCATTTTACAGAAAGAATGAAGAACTGGTACTATGAAAAATATCACCAGAGAACACAACTTTTATATCTGCTGAAAAATGGGGATAAAATGCTTTTGATAGCACCCAGGCCAAACTTGAAATATCTGAACACATGCTGAGAATGGCCTACAATTAACAGCTTCTTTAAGTGCTGCATCAAGTTTAAAGCTACTGGTAATGTTAATTCAAGTGTTGACAAAGCCATGGGGATTCTGTACTGCAGTGGACAGAACAGAATAGTAAAATATAATCAAAGATTCCTTTTGTGGTATAAATAATAACTGCAATTCACAAACAATGATCCATATTRCAACCCAGACTGTTGGAGTAGCTGAGTCAAAATTTCTCCTAGAGGTTTTATTGTGAGATTTTGATCAATAACTTTGGTGCACTAGGAATAGAAAGAGAATAGATCTGATACAACCACGAATGAAGAAAAGCTCATTTGGGTATATTACTGCCCCTATCGAGTTGCAGCGTGCTTCAAGCAAAAGTGCTTTTTCCAAAAATGCAAATTCTGCGTTTTATGAAAAGTAGGTGAATTATCTCCATTGAACTTAGAGGAATACAATATCACAGTGTACGTCACCTCAGCTAGAGGTGTATTTGGCTTGTAGAATAAAACCAGCATTTGAGTCAGAAAGTCTGAAAAAGTGACTTGAAGCTGCCAGCCAACATCTCCTTATTTGCTCAGTGTAGAAACAAGATGGAAGATTARCCTCTATCACTTTTACAACAGAAACTTTAAATGTTTCGACTGAAATGAAAAAGGAAGAAAAATAAGGTCAGTTAAATCAGGTGTTATACTTGTCTTGCTCAAAAGAAATGCAGTAGATGTTTAAAATAAGTTTGCATGGCCCCTGCTGAAGAAGGAAGAGCGATTGTTCCTTCCCTCTACCTGCTCAAGGACAGGCTGATGAAAGATAACAAATAGAGAATACAGGCTGTTAAAAGTGAGACACATCAGAGTCCATCATCAGCAGGGCAGGGTTCAAGCTCTGGGAACAGCACTCACCCTTCATTCCTAACTCCCTGTTAGTTCTCTCCTTCAGAGAAGGGAAGTGACTGAACCTTGTGACACTGTGATTCAGAGTTGTCCCCTCAAACATCACCCTAAATATGCTACTGAGAGATATCTTCATGTCTAGTTGACCAACAATTTCTCTTTTTTTCTATATTCATGAAACTGCCAGTATTCCTCATTCCATGCACTGATTTGYTTAAGGGGGTGCAGTATATAGACTGAGTGAAGAAAAAATTGCCTGTGTATACTTGTCACTAAGAAAAAAAGCAGAAATTTCTGTGATGTGCTGTGCAGAATAAGTGGACCTTTTAAAGTGGCATCATGTTTGACTGTGAAACTGGAATTTCTGTTCTGTTTACAACTTCTCAGTGCCTTTGCTGCAGTACAGCATTTAGAATAATATTAGCAGCTAAATATCTAGTGAGAATCATGCTGAATTGGTTTGAATCCTGTGATATATTTTTTTCCTGTTTTTTCAACTAACTGGACTTTTCCCATGTGCTCAGATCAGAAAGCATTATTGGTGCTGTCCAGCATGTAACAGCAAGGCAACAAGACCTCCCTGTGGTGTTTTTTTACTCTGAGAGAGGAATGAGAGAGCAGCCAATGGTTATTAATTTTCTTGGGAGGGTTTCAAATGAAAGGAAAGGCCATCTCTGTCACCTTTCCAGAGATGCTTTAGTTTCTGCCAGGCTATTTTCTGTTTGCTGTAGGAGCAACCCTAATAATCACCTACTTTTGGCCTTTCTGATGAAAAAAACTCGTCAAGAAAATCTCTTAAAATTGACCTAATGTTTAGTACTGCAGTGTTTGYTTTTCCATCCTTGCCACATGGCATGGAATGTGTCTCCTGCACAGTTGTGCTGTCTGGTAAACCGCACTTACTCTAATGCATTCTCATCTAGGGTCATTTCCAGACAGGTCCTTAGGGATATTCACCAGAAAGAAGCAGCAAAACTCACAGCCTTTGTGCTTTAAGATACTTGGGSATTCATCACGTGGGTACAGAGATCTGAAACTCCCATAATTCCACTGCTTTGAGAATAATCACATGCACAGACATCTGCTTGCCATGGCCACTTCTGCTTGATCCCATCCCATCTTTAAAAAGTCCACTCTTTTTTCCATTTTCCATGAAAAAGTGAGTGTGCTTTCTATTTTGATACAGGCGTTTTTCTTGAATGACTACTCAAAATGTTTCTCCTTTGTAAACAACATTTAGTCATCAACAGTTCATATTTTAAAGTGCTATCTGAGTGGAAATATRCAAGAATTCCTAAAAAGCTGACTTTCAAATGTTAATACAGGAATAAATGAACAGTTGATGAATAAGTCCTTCAGAAGAAAGCTGCTTTAGAAACACTTCATGAATTTTCCCCATTACCACATTTAAAAAAGYTTAAAAGAATGGCTGGGAGTCACTSGGTGCTGGTAACTCTGTTTTCTGAATGTGGATTAATAGACTAAAGTGATTATTATTTAGTTGCTGTTGCATGTTCAATGAATCTTGCCATGGCCATTACAGTCCTATGTGGTCTTTGAGTTTTCATTTTCTATGGCAGATAAAATCTGCTGGTGGTCTGAGATTGTGGATGCTTCTGTGCAATTGAAACACYGCTCAGTGCACGAGAGCACCCCCAGCATTGTATTTAATACATCCTGAAACTAAGAGCAGCTCTTTGGTATCTTTTTGGTCACTTGCTGAAGTGCTGTGATGTCACAAGTAGAGTGACACTGATRTGTCAGCTGCCTTACCCACCCAGGGACAGCAGACATCTCTGTGGCAATTCCCAGTTCCAAAACTGGTGTGCTCAGGAATGTGCCACCATCTAACCCCATCACCACTCMGGTGATTTTCTCATTTCCATGATCTGGACTCAGATCTGGACCAGACACAGAATCAAGTGAGACTTTTCATTAATTATTCCACAAAGTATGTTGTAAGGAGCTCATCTGCTCCATCTGCATAGTCTTTGACTATCTAATAATGCTTATCTGTTTAAAATGCTGAAATAATTCTATTAGTCCATATGAGCTCTGGAGCGGTAAGGAGAAGTATTAAAATGTCATTTAAAGGTTAAAATCACAGCAGCCAAATGCAGCCTTGTTTAGAGGAGGCTCATAGCATCTTATCCTGTGCAGCAACATTAGAAGTAGCTCAAGAGTCATCCAAAGTTCCTCAAAACCCGAGGAAATAAAGACACACTGAAAACACAGCTTGGAAATGGGCTGGATGCACAGCTGAGCAACACCACTGGGCCTCCAATGACTCAAAATCATTCTGTTAGATCAATCACTAAATTTAGAGGAACAGTTGTAAGGRCCGTTATACCTCAATGAAATAAATGTAGTGCTTGGCTGGTTCTGAATAACTAGCCAAGTCTCAACTAGTGGTTGAGAACTATCATGACAAAACCCCCCATAAACACAATTTTCACAATTTACACTTTCAGAGTTTTACATATTTCTTGTCATACACTGATATGGTCTCTGCTCTACCCTGTGGTCTTGTTTAGAAGAATAACAGAATCATGGAACTATTTAGGTTGGAAAAGACCTCTAAGATCTCAAGTGCAGCTGTTAACCCATCRCTGCCATGTTCACCACTAAACAGTGTCTGTAAGTGACACACCCACATGCCTTTTGAATGTATCCAGGGACAGAGAATGCCTGGGCAGCCTGTCCCAATATTTGGCCACTCTTTCACCCTTTTGAGGAATTTTTTCCTAATATCCCATCTAAACAATGGTACAATGGTAAGGCCATTTCCTCTTACAGTTTTGCAAATGTGATAGCAAAATTGGTGTCTGAAAATGGAATCTTTGAAAGGTTGTAACTCTTTTTATATCTTGGTTCTCTTTGTAGCTGCAATTCTGAAAGAATTTTTTATCTGGTTTCATTAAAGGTTTTGTAGCAAGTTAAGTGTCTTGGAAAATCCATGTTCCCCGGTGGTAAACTGGTTAACTGGTCAGCTAACTGTGCATTTTTCCACAGCAGCTACAACCCAGCCCAGCTAATTCCTGCAGAAGCATTGAAGCACCAGGAACATGCATTTCAATAGCTGAGGTCTGCTGCCTCATCTCGTCAATGGAAAAGGTTTTGTGAATCAATACCACTCTGAATTTTAAGCGCACTTTGAGAGAGCAGGTACAGGTATTTTTACTGTTATACAAAAAAAGCATTGATTTCTACAAATAAAATGCTATTTTTCTGTAGCATTAGGTGAAAAAATGTAAGGGAGATATTTATTCACAGGCACTGATTGTAGAGGCTCCTTGCCTGAATATTAAAAATATGCAATAAAAGGATCTGTTGGTGTTCAGCACTCTAAAACTCAGAGCTTTGTTGTTCCCTGGAAGCAATTTCTGAACTTTCTCTGCCTGACAGTGCCAGTAGATTTTCCAGAGCCAATAATCACAAAATGTCAACATTGTTAAGTAGGGACAATAAATTTTAAAACAGCTTCATAACATGATTTTAGCAGACATTAAAAAGGTCAAGCATGAACTGTAAATAAATTCCCATCTCACAGCTATATGCCTCTTTTGTTAGAGAATAAATTATCATTAAGATCAGCAGTCAAACTGTAATTATCCTGTTTTGTTATGGCCCTATATTTTGCTGGATAGATAGTTAGGCTCTCCTGCAGTAAAAGTATGAAAATTCATCTTTTGTAGAGAGAAGTGTGGAGAAAACAAATTTTAGAGAGAACCTTGGATCAAATCTAGGCTATGTAGTTAGGCATCTCCTTTCTATGTTTTTCTGGAACTCTCTGGGACCACCTGAACAGATATCAAAAGAAAGGTCTAAGCAATGAAGTGAAGAGCAAAGCAAACCCCTCATCCTGTTTCTTCTCGGTGCCATGGTGCAATGCACTCTGGTTCCTTCTTTGGGATCCTTCTGGGTTTGTGCCTATGTCCCTGTTGGGGGAAGATGCGWGGTGCCCGTGCTGGATGTCGAGGGAAGGTGCATCTGCCTTTCATGCCCAGAAAGAGCACGGCAGAAGGATGCATCCCACCTCCTCAGTGAGACTGAAGGGCCTACCATGTCTGCAGGCCAACTCAAATGCAGAATTTGCTTTGCATTCAGACAAGACCTGGCTTTTTGCTTGAGTGCTCTGTGTCCTCTCAGCACTTGCAAGAACAAAGAAGATCAGAGATGACGAGATCAACACATAGTCAACGGCTGTTTTGGAAACTGTAGGATTTCCCCCATGTTTCAGCAGTTTACCCAGCTCTGCACTTTGCCCTTTCAGACCTGGGGCCAGCAGAGCATGCTTTGGATGTGATCTGCAGATTCATTGCTGTGGAGGGCTGGAAATCTGGGCTTGGACCAGAAACTTTCCTGCACCCACYGGAGAGTTGAGCCTTCACCTGCCTTTTGCTAAGGACTCAGATGTGCCAGGGTGATTGCTGGTCAGGTTTGCTTGGTGGGAAACTGGCTGTGCTTTYTGTTCACAGATTCACAGAATATTTTGAGTTGGAAGGGACCCACAAGGATCAAGCCCAGCTCTTAAGGGAATGGCCCCAATGGGGGTTGAACCCACCACTGAACCCTAACCTTAGGGTTATCAGCACCATGCTCTGATCTACTGGATGTTCCTGCACACTGAGAGGGTTCAGCTGGGGATTTTCCTTGGTCACCACCATTGCCACATGGCCCCAACTTGTATTTCAATAGTGAGTGAAAATCCCAAGCCCTTCTGTTGAAAAATAATGAGTCACCAGATGGTTTTCACCTCTGGATCTAAGCATCACTGGAAGACTCGTCAGTTCACCACAGAGATGGTGGGAGAAAGGGAAATGGTTTAATTCCAGAACATTGCCTGTCACCAGGATGAGCTCCAGGCATGGTAAATTCCTTGTAGGAATCTGAGTATTTGGTATCGTGCCAGGGGAAGAAAGAGCTCAAGTACTCAGGCACTTCTGTGTGGACAGATCCCATCTGTGTGATCTCATGGTCACTTCTAACCTCTTCAGACCCCAGGTCCTGGTTTAAGTGACACTTCCCATAAACAACTATATTAAATAAATGTCACTTTTTGTAAACAACTATATTAAACTGTTGWGTGTCCTTGGATCTGAGGGATGATAATATTGTGTAGGGCAATGTTTTCTACTTGGGAAGTCCAGAAAAGGCAGAGGCCTTCCTGTACCTTACCAAAACTTTTACTAAGTGGAATCATCCATCTAAGTCAACTTACAGGGRAAAAAGGATACTATTGTATTTTACCCACAATCTCTGTAATCATTTTCTGTAGAATTAAAATGACCTTTGTGGGGAAGAGGGGTCAGTGGAGGAGAGGTCTTGAAGGAACAAGATGGTCCTGCCACMACATGTGCATGGCAGGGAGTGAGTTTTGGGAGTGTAAAGGAAGAAGTGAAGAGAATGTACGTTCAGATGAAGAAAAAAAGAAAAATGGAGTAATAGAAAGACTTGGAAAAACAAGGGTAAGAGAGAGTCAGGAGGAAGGAAAAACAGAAGGAAGGGACAGAGCAACTGCAGGAGATGTTGAAAATGAAAGAAATCCCTTCCAAAGCAGGAGGCCCCAGCTGGCTCTGCTTTGTAGGTGGCAGTGGAACATCCCAAACAATTTGCATCTGGAATCTTTGCCACCCAGGCCGGTTCTTCTGAGGAAACTGGGACTTGCAGCACACATGGAAAGACAAGTTTGTCATGGCAAACGCTTAGCTGTGAATTGCTCTGACTATCRAGATTACCTGTTATCAGGGTCTTGGGGAGCAGCAAGGAAAAGATGAAGAAAGGCAATTATTTTTCATGCATTACAGAGTTTCTGTCTGCCCCACAGGCACTCCTGCTGAGGTCATCTGAAGATTTACACTGCCATTATAACAAATTAGATTTTTCTGTGTCCTTCCATATGCAGTAAAAAAAAAAAAAAGATTATGTGTAATATCCTACCAGGTAAAACAGAAACTTTTTATGGACACACTGTAGGTGTCTATTAAAATGTACCATGTTGATCTGCCACCCTGATTTATGTAGAGCATCTCATCACCTTGTAGGCTGAGGAATACTCCAAGGCTGATTTTTCCAATGGAGGAACTCTTGTGAAATGAAAAAAAAACAACCATATGAAGGCTGCAAACTTAACATGAAGCTGGTCTTGGATGTAAATATATTTGCTTTGGTGGAATAGAAAGTTGAGATTAGGAATGAAATCTTTCCCAGGCATTCATGTGGGGCACAAAGGTGAGCAGAGACAACTGATAGAGCAGAAAGTTCTCAGAATTAGTAGCTTAATCAGAGGAAGAAAAATAGTTTCTCAGCATTTTAATTGGCCAGAATAACTTGTTATTTGATTAACTGATTAATCACCATGCTTGCATGGGATGAAATAGCCCGTGCTGACAGGGGACAGGAAGGTGATGCTTTGATGCTATGGGAGCTGATTTTGTCCAGATGACATTCACATGAGGCATGCCCACRGACCAGGCAGCGTGGCTCCATGTGAGGGCCAGAGCCTCATTGTGCTGGTGCACAGGGACACACTGCACTGCCCTTTCTGGCTTTTGTGCCAGGCTGTGCCCCAGAGCTGGAGCTGTCCCTGGTTCAGCCACTCGAGCAAGCTCCTGCTCGAGGGTGACCACCAGSTCAGGGGAACAGCCCAGCAAGCCCACCTGCCTGCCCAGCCCTGCTGGTGACACTGGGGGAGCCTGTCAAAGGTGGTTTTCTCATCACTGCTTTGGAAAGAAGCTGTAATTTTAACAACTGACTCCTCTGAGCCAGGCCAAAGCGCCTCTGACAGCTGACACAACCTGTTCTGGAGCATTCCTGCAGTGCCTGTTGACTCAGCCCTTCCATCAGGTGTGTTTGGATGTGAGCACTGGCCCTGCTCTCACAGCCACGGCAGCTTGGCTCCTGTCCCACCCAACTGCTGCAGCTGGCAGATCACTGCTCATAAACAGTTTTTCCAAAGACAACCTTCTCCCTCTATAAGGAAGATTTATTTGTGGAAAATGTTTCAAAGTGTGGTTATATAGCATCTGGCATAAATTGCCCACACAGAGTAACTGGACGGTTGGATGATCAATTAATGCTGGCTGCTCTCCAGCCTATTGTTTCGAGGGTATCGGGCAATGGATGGTTCATGTGCTCTATGCATTATATAAATAATTTAGTTTATGTCTAGGAAAATACATCTTGTCCATGAAGCTGAGAATTACTGGCTGTGTGGCTCAGAGATGCCTCTAAACCATTTCAGTCAAGTGTAATAAATTAGGATACAGTGAAAGAATTTATTTTCTGCATCATTGCTGTTATTTGAATCAGCTGCTGCAAAGATCTGTGTGAAATTCTATTGCTTGTACAAATATTACAACATAAATTTTAGAGTAAGACAAAAAGAAATTATGTGCGATCAGAAACAATAGCTGTGCTGCGGTAGGAAGGCTTCATGGGATATTTGCTCACATCATTTCAAAGAAACAGAAATTTCATACTGCTTTTGCTCAGATAACCAAAATTTTAGGTTTTTAAGCTTTTACTATCAGCCAAATGCTTTAAAGAGGGACTTCTCCCTAAAAGAGAGCACTGAAAACACCTCCAAAGGCCTGATCGCATTTCAATGTTAAAATTCTGCTGACTTACAGAACAGCATGATTTCCCCCAGATGTTTCTGTTTTTTACTGAAGCATGTGGCTACACTTCTGAAAGCAGTTAAATTACTATTGCAAAGAAGTTGCCACCCATTGGGATGCATTGTTTGCCTTAACTATAATTTTTTTTTGATGTATTTGATGATGTGATGGTAATCAGAGAGTCTTTAGATTAACAGCTTATCAAGAAAAGTTTACTTCCCTTAGAGTTTTCTACTGCTCACTTTTACTTTGATTAATAACACTTTTTGTATGGGGCCAGCAATTAAGAAATCTCTCCTTTTTAATTATTGGATCAAATTATCCATGTTTCCATCCCAGACTTCTTTGTTAAAATGCATAACCTTTATTTTTACAAGCAGTGCATCAACAAGTCATAGCCATTTCTTAGTGTAAAACACCTTGAGCACCCCCAAAGTGACACTAATTTAATTCCTCTGTGTACCTACAGCATATAGTAGAGGGGGCTGTAATACCCATAAATTAATTGCATTATCCATGGGGGACGTTAAAAAGGCAATGAAAAGTTAATGTGGTATTTGCTTCTTTTTTTTAAATACTAATTAAAATGATTTATAACCATAATGTTTATCTAAACCCACAATTAGAATATTAGATTAAGTGTTTCCTTTTGATGTGGTATGTGTAATTTTGTAGGAAGCCCTGTGCATAGGGAATTGAGAGAACAACTTCAGTTGTTTCTCAGTTAATTACTGTTCTCATTCACCTCACCCCTCTCTGAAAATGTCTCAGTTAGAAGGGTCTGGTACAGGATGGTGCTGGGGTTCAAAATATTGCAAAGTTGAATCGGTGGTGTTTCCATAGGAAAAGAAAATCTACTGAGTGTAGGAGGTCCCTGCCAGCCCAGCTCCTTGACAAGCCAGGATTGCTCTTTCCAGCAGTTTTAAGAAAATCTCACACACAGAGTAGTGTTTTACACAAATCTGGAGTAATTTGGTGTTATGTGCTCCCAGAAACAGGGGAAGAGAAAGCACTGTGCAGTTCCTTGGGAAAGAAAAAGCTGAATTCACAGGGAAAAATAACTTACAAATAATAGACTAATACACAGAGGCTGTGAGGAGTTCTGTCGGTCAGCAGAACTGACTGCTCCCATGGGGCTGCTCTCATGGGCCTCCAACCACTGGAGCTCATAGTCCCCAGCACCCTCCTCTACTCTGCTGGCTCTCACTTGCCCCTCCAAAGGTGAAGGCACAGGGGCCAAAACCACACTAAAAACTTTGTACACAGATGTAGAAACAGCTCCTATGCAGGCAGCAGCTCTACCCTGTTTCTGGGTGTGTTTGAGTAATTTCATTTCTCTTTACTCTCCTGCCCTCTCTGTCTATGTGCAGTAATGACCAAAATCTGTGGTTTCTTGCTCWTGGAAAACAAAATCAGATGGAAAGACAGTGTGTAATTTCCAGCACATCTTATGCCCACACAATCCAAGAATCAGTGACCACCTTTGAGTAGTGTGGGAAGCTGTGCAACAAACTGGATCTTTGATGGGTGGGCTGGAATTCCTATGAACTGCAAGACAAAAATAACAAAGATAGCTGACTATTCTGAATGATATTTCCCAACCCAGCCCCAGTAGTGGCAAAAAGCCTGTTCTGTGTGTGACAATACGAGCAGCTGGGCATGCACCCACTGTCAAGGCAGAGGGCACCAGGCAGTTCCTGTCCTGTAGTTTGTGAAACAAACCATACATAGGGCTGGGGAGAGGCAGACAAGTGAAGTGGATCTAAGACGGTGGCAAAGGTGAGGTTGTTTCCCCAGCTTTTTCTGGGGAAATGAAGGCAGACAAAGAGGTGCTATATGGCAAGAAAACTGAGGGAATTGAAGAGGAGCAAGTTGAAGTCCAGGAATGAAGTGGAGCTGTGATAAAGAGGTGCCAAGGGAAGGACAAAGCAAAGCCTAGCCTGAAGAAAATCCTTCACCTGGAGGGATGTTGCTTGGCTTTCACCTGCTGGTTTATAAATGCTTATTTGAGGACTGTGAGTGGCACACCAGTGATGTTCAGCAGAGTGGCAAAGGTATCAAACCAGCTCTGCCTCAATAGAGGGAGTTTTGCYTTGGTAGCGATGAGTTGTAATCAAGCGTTCATTCTCACAAGCCTTTAGCTATCTCCTGCTGTTTAGCTCCTCACTTAGGATCAACTAAAACCAAACACATTGTTAGCAGCCTTTCCAAAGCTGATAGCAGCACAAAGACAGCACCAGTGTCCTCACAGGGCACAAGCAGCATGTCTTCCCTAGGGTGGGCTCAGTTGCAGTAACAGCTTGTGTTCTTCACCCGTATCACAGGAATGCCCAGCAGCTCTGCCAGCATTTGCGTCAGCATTTTCTTTATAAACTCATTTTCATTTCTTGACTGACAAAGTGCCAAATGCATGTGCTGTTCCCTCTCAGCTGAACAGAAAGATGTGAGAAACTGTGTTTTTCTGCTCCTAGTAACTGAAAAGACATGTTGGCTGAGTTTCAGAAAAGTAGATCAGATGTTGAAGTTCATGTCGCTGAAGGTATTTTGGAGTGCCTGACATCTGAGTTAATCCTTTTTTCCATACAGGAAAAGCTGAGTTTGAAAGTTTGGATATTACCAGACTCAAGGGCATGAGCTGGGCCACACTGAAAAGAAACCAGTCCTTATGGCTCATCACAGACATGGTATTTGATGCTTTTGTGCCTGTGTACTGATTCTTCATTGCACTGATTTAGTATCACTCTGCTTCAATTGGGTGAAGATGTGCTCAAGTAGGTACCACGTGCTCCTCCTCCTTCCCACTGAGTGCCCTGAAATGAGGAAATAAGTTCCCAGTTCCCAGCAAGATGCATCAGAGCACAGCCAGGCTGGAGGATGCCGCAGCCTTGGTGTGTCTTTTTCTTGGCTCTGGGACCAAAAATATGTTTGCTGATTCTCAGGAATGTGTTCCTACCCCATCCCATTCCCTGACTGGCACTAGGCTTGGTCTTTAGTTTGCATCTGCCTCTTTGCTGTGTCTCCTTCATCAGGACAAATGTCACACTATCAGCTGTGTGTTTTCCTTCAAGGGCTTCGTGGGGCTTGTGGGGCTTCTATCACATCTTCATTCCTCATCTCATATGACCAAAAGTGGCTTTTGTTTTTGCTGAATATTGTTACTATGCAACATAACAGCAAGTAACTGGGTGTGATGTTGGATGGAGTTCGTTGCACCAGCTTTAACTGTGATAAAAAACATGTGCTTAATGTTATTTTTAGACTTGTGTATGTTAAGAGGTCATAAAGTTTTAGTCTAAATACAGCTTCGTATAAACACACAGCTCTCAAGAACCTCAATACTGAGATCTGTATGTGTCCCCATGTTCAAGCTTGCTTACACAATGGAAAAATCAGAGTTAAAGCAGAAATGAAGAAGTCCTTTCATATTCCCTTGCTGATTTTGTTTTTCTTCACTTAACACCTTCTTGGTAAGAAAATAATTGTGGGGACTGATGGGTCTGGTGGACCAAAGAGTTGAGCTGCTGGGAGGTAGGGATCACTGTGGTTCAGGCTAAGACTTCCAGCTGGCCTCATCCATCTATCCAGGGGCCACTCTGTACTGGGGCTCATATTGCACTTCTGAGAAACCCCCTTTCTCTCTGCCTTGACTCCTGAGGGGAACATGATGAGTATTGCATGTCCCCACCCAGTTTTTCCTCCTAACCCCTCTCCTTTTCCTGTGTGTGTGTGCAGAACTTCAAGCACACACGTGTTTAACCTACACTTGAGTTTGTGTTTAGCAGTTGCACTCCTTCAAGTCCAGCAGCACTCTCATATTTTTCTAGCACACAGAAATCTGTTTGACCTTTCTTGAAACTTTGGACTTAAGCTCAAGTTTCATTAGTCSTAATGAACCAAGACTTTGCACCTGGGTTTCAAAGATCCAGTGCTAGCAGGTGTGTGAGAATATAGAGGTGGCTTAGGTAGCATTTGAAGGGGTGGCTTGAAAGGTGGCCCACAGCAGCCTGCTCCTATTTCTCTGCCCTTTCATAGAGATAAAACCTTCAAGAACGACATTGGAGGAATTAAAGTATTATGTTAGTTTATTTTCCAAAAAGCAATTGCTTTTAAACCTGTTGTTCTTAATAAACTTTTAAACAGTGGCTTACACTATCATGAAGAGAGATAGTTTTTTTATCTGGAGTTGTGCTAATTTCTRGCTGACATCTCTTGATTTCTCTGCAAATCTGTTGCTCGTCTCTCAGACCATTCCGCCCTGCTCTGTGAGTATCAAAAGCAGCTGCTCTTAGCGCAGGTCTTTTGTCACTGCCTGGAGAAAATGTTCCCAGTAATCCTGTTGGAGGCAGCAAACAACAAAGAAATGGGTAAAACGCAGCGATGCCACCTATTCACAAGGAAAACCTCAGCACTTCAGGCACACCAAGAGCTATCTGTAAAACGCAGATTCCTCCAGTCCGTGGCAGCAGGAAGGTGAGCAGGCACAGGAGATCAGAGCGCTTTAACCCGTGCTGGATTCACCCCTGCCCAGCCCCACTCTCTCTGCTGTCCACAGCGCGGCTCCCKTGTGATGGCTTTTGTCATTCTCACTCCTGCATCTGCCCGGAGCCCTCGGAGATTTTAACCTAATGAAATCATTCCCCTTGTTTCCGAAGGAACTTGGCTTCTCCTGGTATCCCACGCTGCTGCCACATGCCCGAGGGCAGGCATTTCAACTTGTCATTCATTGTGAATACAAGAAGGGGATATCTGTGCCACTGAGGGGACAGTGCTCGCATTTAAAATCTCAGATGCTTCCCTAGCACAGCTCAGCTCCCCAGGGTACCGGCGTCCGTGAAGCTGTGCTGGCAGAGACGTCAGCCCTCTTCATGTCACACTTGTATCTTTGGCATTTTAATGGCCTCTCGGGATCATACAGGGGTGGKAGTGGAAAAGCGAGGTTGCCAGGGAAGTACTGTAGTCCCAGCTACAGAGGAGAATGAAAGAAGGCAGCATGTCAGATGATTGTCACAAAATTATACCTCTTTTGGGGTGAAATTCACAGAAGTCAGTGGTTTTTACTCACCACAGGATTGCAGAAGAAGGCAGTCAGGTACACARCACTCATCAGAGATGGTTTTGACTTCTGCCAATGGATTTAATTATTTTTCCCTTAAAGGTCTGTATGGAGGCTCCATCACCAGGAAGCCCTTATCACTCCTCACAAAAACCCCAAAGTTATGGTGATGATGCAGTCTTTATGAGCACTGTGAGGACATTTTGGGTGAGGCATAGCAAAACTTATCCCTGGTGACCATGAATCCATCCCTTCTTACACCATTTCTTCGCAGAGGTGGTCCACTGGGAAATTAAGAGGAGAAGAAATACTCTAATCCTGACAAAATGCCTCTTTTTGCCAACCACCACAGAATAAGAGGTAAATGAAGGCAGAATGTGAACCATTGCTGACCTCTTTCATTTTCCTGGCAGCTAGGAGGGAAATCTGTCTATCTTTATTTCCTTCTCCTTCCTTGGTCTTGGCTGATGACCGGGGAGAGGTTTTTGACCATTCCCTGGTTTGCCACCAGCTCCTCTGCTTGCTGACAGCTGAGTGCCCAGTGCTGCTGGCACTGGCAGCTCTGGGGTGAGGGAAAAGGAACTGCAGTCAGATTTCTGGTCTCCCCTGCAGCCTTACAAGAATAATAATTTCTTTCAAAACTATCTTTAAATATACCAATCCAGATGAGGTTCACTCCAAAAGAGCAGATCCTGGACATAGTCTACTCAATTCTGAGTCACCAAAACTCAAATGAGGGGTCTCCAAGCAAACCAATCTCAGCTGTGCCTGCTCTGAGTAGAGAGTTGGACCTGATGACCTCTGTAGGGTCCCCTCAAGCCTAAATTTTCCTACGAGGCTTCGATCATTCCTGTATGGCTCAGTTCAAGTAACACCACCAAACTTGCACAGATGCTATGCTGGCTTTGGTGGCTTTGGTGGCAAAYGACAGAAGAATACTTTGGAGCTGACCTTAAAATTGCATTTGGACATGATAATTCATGCAGTACTAGCAAACAGTAAGATCTGATACAGTTTTCCAAAGACAAGAGTCTGCCACAGGTGTTTGTGATCAGAACTGCTTCAGATCTACAGCTAAAGCCCTATTACCCATCTCTGACTCTTCCTTCTTTCCTTTTTGCTTTTTAATAGCACCATTATCCAGGAAGAATTAGAATTCCTATAAACAGAACAGGTTTCTTCTATTCCTAGGCCCTTTCAATTAGTCCAATAAAATTTCAAGTTCAGCAGCATCAGCAGATTGTGCACCATAGATGCTGATGGCCCTGGCCTGTTAGGTTTCAGCACAGCTATTTTATGACCAAGCACTCTTTCTATAGATCTATATGGTGACGGCAGGCCAGTGTGTTTGGAGAACAGGCCTGGCTCGGTGCTCTGGCAGGCAGAGCCAGGAATAAGGACAGATCTGCTGATTCAGGGTCCTACAAACATAGCTGATCTCATTGCAGTGAAAATAGGTCACTAATCACACATGGCCAGCATCCAAAAACTAGCCAGGAAAATTGAATATCTGCTGGCTGAAAACTCTGTTTTACTCGAGTGCACAAAAAGAAAGCAGTCTGCTTTAATTTGTTTAAAACAACCACCAGATTATGTGACCAGGAGATGAAGACATTGATCTCCCTACACTGTTATTTTTTTAAGCAAGCAACTCATTTATTGTTGAAGCCCATCCTTCGCTTCCGTTCTCACACATTAAAATAATGTGTAGTTCACACTTCTGTTTTTAAYCTCAGTTACAGCAGGAAGGTCTGATTTCTAAAGAAAAAATTAGCATTAGCCTATATATTGATGACACTGTTTTCTTTTATAGGCTTCTGTCTAGTGAAACAAGTTAGTTAATATTGCCATAATTAGATCTTTCTAAATAAAAATAAAATGACAATTCCCGGTTTTGTGGTTTTTATGGTTTTTGTAAGACAAAAACCTTTTTTTCTTTTTAGATCATTTTGAGTTCTCTGTTTAAGCTGGTTGCCCATGCTGGCATCCTGAATAATTTAATGGGAGAGCACTTAGACYGCAGCAGGGCTGAGAGTTACTGACATGGAATAAGTGTACCCTGATGTTACACAWTGTGCATGGTGGGAGGGAAAGTCCAATCAATATAAATGAATCCCTTTTCCCATTGAATAAATGCTGCCTCTCTCAGTCAGCAGCTGTGGAGAATTTGGATGCTTTATGGGGGTAAGTTCTATTAAAATCGGTCTCTCTCTCTAACAGATTAGATCAGGCCCATTTCCTTTGCTGGACATCATCAGCTGGTGAGCGGGAGGGGTCTTCACCTTCAATTGGGGACTGAGTGGTGACATGCCCGTGTGAGAAGGGTTACTGAAATGTGAGTAATTGTTGTTAGAGTGGTCAGAAATAATTGATTGTACAATTGAACTGAAGACCCAAAAGAGGCACATGCAAGTTTGTAGAAACTTTTTCAGCATATGTGCTCTTCAGTATTCCCAAGCTATGCTAAAAGAATGATTGAGAGGGGATAACTGAGAACAGAGACTGGCTCACAGGAGCACTGGGATTGCCTGTGTACAGTGTCTGTGAGGTCATTTTGGTTCTCCTACACTGGCACCAGCCCTTCTCGTGCTCTGGAGGTGAGTTGCTCCTTGCTCCTCCCAATCTCCATCATTCCTGCTACCATTCCCGTCTCTTGTGTGCTGCCCAGGGCTCAGGTGCTTCCCCAAGGGTCAGCCACACCATGCTCATCTCCCAGGTAGCTGTTTCGCCCTGGAGAGGTGCTGTGCTTGGCCACACTGCCCAAAAGAGTCACAGCACCCTGGCAGGGTGAAAGGGAGAGCAGAGGAAAATGACATGCTTTTCCAGGGCTCAYTAGTCCAATTCCTCCCTCATTTCTCTCTCGCCCCATGGCCAGTGAGCTCTCGTTGTAAGTCACAGGAAGGAGTTTGTTGAGCACACACAGCCATGTCAGATTATGAAACGTGGTCCTTTCAGCCTTGGGAGGATTTGTGGAGACTGAAGGCCTTGCTGTATTGGGAAAGCCAGAGTCTCTGCCATGCATCAGTGACATTTCTGTGCTGTGCTGACCATAGAGCTCATGCAGGAACAGACCATGGCATCACCACACTGAGCTTCACTTTTATTTACAAATAAGAGGTTTTGTGATTGTGAGAGTCTCTCTGATGGCAGACAATTCTGTTAGTCCCTTAAGGCTGCTATCACTGATTCAGCCAACAGAGACCATTTTTGATGGATGTTGTGTGCCTGACTGGCTCTTGCTGGAATCTCACACTAAGTGAAAACAACTGATTTCTTACAGGCTACACAACACTAAGTGCAACGTTATGAGAAGTGTTCATCAAGCGTGTAATATAAGCAGATTCTGAACTCACTGATTTAAAAACAAGCTGTAGATGGAAATCATAAAATAATTCAGAGAGATGAAGGACTGAACAATTCCGATGAAGAACTGAAATCAGACCTGAGACTGGTTTCAAATGTCTTCATTTGTCAAATTATGTTCTGGAGTTAGATCCTTACCTGACACAAATTAAACCTTTCTGCCTTACATCATCTGAAGCATACCTAGGGTAACATGTAATACCCTTAACCTCTTCTCGGGAGTGAACATGCTGCAGCAATAAAGGGATTTTCAGCAAAGGAAAGCTCACAATCCCCCAGGAGGGTCTGCAGRCCCTCTAGGACTAGGGCAGTATGGCCTTGGGTGAATTAATGTGTATTTTCTTTGGCATGTGCATGCATAAGGACATATTTAGGCCGCCTGTTTATTTGCTTAGACAAGGCAGGGTTTAAGAGGGAGCACTGGAGGAATGAAGACCAGAAACATTCGAGCCCAGTGTAAGGTAGGAATAAATTGCCTTTAGGAAGTGTCTCCTGAGCAGCTGAAGAAAGTTAAAGAAGGCAGCTGGAAACAGCAAGCCCCAAGCAAAATAACTCCAGTGGTTATCCAGTGGGGCATATGAGAGCAAACCTCAAATGACACCCTGTAAATAATCTCCAGCACCGACTGCCAAATACACGTACATCAAAAGGCAAGCCCTTGTCCATGGACTCACATGACAGTCTCAATGGAGTTTATCTTTTCTGCCCTCTCATAACCCAAAACAGTTATTGCACAAGAATGAATCTGTTCTAACATACCCCCTGTGCTGGGCTGCTGTCCAGTTACTGGCAGCTCTCACTGAATTATTTTTTTCTCTGCAATACGCACATGCTTCTGCACCAGTACATTCAACTTAAACCTATAAATCCAGGGAAATTCTGAGTTAAGCTCACAGCCCATAACAGTTGTCTTTTGACATAAACTGGTTAAAGGAATTCATCCTTTTATAATCCTTTGATGAGGAACTTCTGTTACAAGAGAATTGTGCTGGATTTTATGCTTTGAGCAGCTCATCTGACTTCTTATTGTTGCCATAAAACAGAGCACCTTGTTTTGTTATCCTAAATAAAAAAAAATATATATTCTGCCTGATACTGTATCAGCATGTAATTCTGTAGTACTTGTTCTCCAAGAACCTTGACATGCTTAATAAATCCTGTCTCGACTCCATTGCCATCCTTTTGGGATAGGTAAATGTTTTTATTCACCTGTTAGCAAGGAGAAAGGCCATTCTAGAGAGCACCMTGTCCAAACCCATGAATGGTGAGCAGCTGTGCAAGGAAGGGGGCTGGGCTCATTCTCTGTTTTCTGAGTTAGACCTTGTACCTGGGATTTCAAAATAGGTTATTTATAAACTGCAAGGGGAAGCATTACAGTTTATCTTGTGACAGATATTTGGGGCTTTCAAAAAGGATTAGGAGGATGGAGTCCAGTACCAGAATATGTCTCAGGGACTTTTCTACAGTTTCTTTTGTAGCCTTGAACAAGATAGTTTGCTGCCTAAAAGACATACATAAACATAATATAAATAAGTAATATTTTCCAGTTCAACAGATTCTGGCAAGATTTCCTCTAAGGTAACATGGTGTCAGCTGGACTGGCAAGGACAAATTCATTAGTGGTTCCCAGGTTCTGGAAGCAGTGATGCTGGGATGTATCTATGTACAGAGAGGAAAACACCTTGCTACTTTTTTCCTTGGTGTTTCCTCAGCCTCCAAACAGATGATGGTTTCTTTGTGGCACAGCTTTCTGCTTCAGACTGCCAAAAAACGTCCTATATTTCAAGCCTGCAGTTTTGCACAGAACATCCCTATTTTCATAAAGGACAGGGAATTTGATCCAACATATCCCCTTGCTTTGTTTGCACACATACTTCTTTCTGTTGCAGGAAAACAAACTGAAGATATGGACTGGGGGTAAAAATGTTTGGTTTTATCAAACCAAGCAGCTTCTCCATTGAGATATTAGAATAAGTGGTTAAATGAAAACATTTGTTGTGTTGCCTTTTTTTGAATTTCTAACAGCGTTTCACTATCCTTGACACTGGGAGATGGCAAMTAAAACAATTGTGAGGGCTCCTCCTGCTCCTGGCTTGTGGATGGGGATGCTGGCTTGCAGCAGGCAGCCATACCAGCTGCACTGTGCCATGTTCTTTGCTGCTCTGGATCACTGCAGGAACTGCAAACACAGGAAAATTTTATGGAAAAGTTGGCCCTTGGTCTGAATCTGGTACAGTCATCTGTGCTTTGTACCTTCAAGAGAAATAAATTAAAAGGTGTAGGTGTTTTTTGGGTTTTGTTTTGGTTGGTTTTGTTTAGTTTATTTTTTTTTTTGGCTGGTGTTTTTGTTTTGTTTGTTTGTTTTGGGTTTTGTTTGTTTGTTTGGGTTTTGTTTGTTTGTTTGGGTTTTGGTTTGTTTTGTTGTTTTTTTTTGGTTGGTTTTGTTTTTGTTTTAGTTTTTTCCCAAAACAAACACAAAAGGGAAAAGCAAGCAAACAAACCCATGAAACAGGAATATGAGAGCACTGCTGGTGCTGGTGAATTCCAGCTCATGTGCAATGACTGACACGTCTGAAGGCAAGCAGGCAGCTTCCCCTGCCCCCAGCCCATCCTTCTCCTCTAGAAGCTAACATTGCTAGAAGGAGATGACACCAAAATGACAATGGATATGTAATGTCACACCACTGGGGAGCAGAGGGCAGAGCCCAGCTGGGAAGGCTGTGGAGTGGGGCAAGCCCAGCCCTGCCTCGCTGGGTGTCTGCAGTACGATCATCTGCCTGGCCAAGAACAGCAGTGCTCAAACTGCTCCTCTTTCAACAGCTCAAGAAAGGTCATTTTCTTGCAAAGGGAATTTTGACTATGGTTGGTCCAGAAGGAGGAGGGTTGATGCTGGGGGACTTGAAATGACAATTGTATTGATATAGCTGGTGGTCACTAAGAGAATATCAGCCCATGAGCAGCAAACAAATTTCTGTCTCTGCACATTTCAGCCCCACTGCCCCTCCTCTCCCCTGGGCAGGGAATTTGGGCTCTCTAGCCTGTCACCCTCCACTGCCCAACCAGTCTGCCTAAAGTGACTATGGGGCAGTTTTGCATGTTCCTGAAGGCACCACACAGCCCTTTGCCCCTGGAGAAACAGCCTGGATCTGACCTGGGGCAGGCAGGAAGCCCTTGTGGGCAGCAGGAGCCAAAGGCACAGTTTTGCCCTGAACCTGAGAGAAGCTATTCTAAGAAAAGCACAATAATGTTCGTGAGCACTTTTGACAGATAGATAGAAAACAACTAACAGCATGGACATAACATATGGGAATAATTCAAATAAACAAAAACCCTTAAAGTTTCTGAACTTTCCAAGCTTCATTCTTCACTGTATTGACTAAATCACACTGCAGTAATTTTCAGAAAGATCCTTCTGTTCTGAAGYTGGCTATTTCAGCAGTGGCTGATGAAATGATGCTCAAATGGGCTACTTTAGCTGGCCATTGCCAAGAGCAGAGTATTTTCATGTTGAACTTACAGAAGGAAATGCATTATATTTGTTTGCTTGTTTGTTTATTTATTATGGAAGCAGGTTGTTTTTCATTCGCTTGGTGATGTGGTTGTGGGGAAATTATTACCATGGTGGAACTGAAAAGTTGCTGTGAAAGTGGGTGTCTGTTTGGGAGGAGTGGGGTGGAGATTGCACACATCCCAAAAGGTGAAGACAATTTAGCAGTGCACGCTTCTAGCTAGAATGACAAAGACTTTCACTGTGCTATCCTCTCTGAGGGGATTAAATGTCAAGCTGCAAAGCCTTTTGACTTTGCTTACAGCTTAAAATGTGATTATTTCTTTTATGTGCAGTGGAACAACTACCACGAGCAATTTATCCTTCACAAAAAGGTATCCAATGACCTAGTGATTGGAGTACTTCACAGAAAAATTGGGGTTTGGATCCCTCCTCCAGATCAAGAGGAGTGTGGGACTTGAACCTGGTCACCCGTTACTTCTGTCCCCATTGCCATCACCTACTACCTGATGTGAAATCCCTTGCTGTCTTCTTTTTTCCACCTCAGTGACTTCAGCCCAGGAGAGGATTCACAGCTAGAGATCCTTAACACTGTTAATTGTCTAGAAAGAGCAGTGTTTGTTTTTAGGTGGTTGATTTTTGGAGTGTTGCCAGGTGCTGCAAGGAGAAGCAGGGATTCTATGGAATGTGAAAGCAGTGAAACTAGAAATTGGAGTTTCCGTCCTCCTGCTAGGACCATAACTTCAAAAGCCATCTTTGAAGCCTTTGCTTAGAAACTGTCTGGAATGAATGCCAGGATGTGTCTTTACTTCAGCAGGAGCCGTGGYCTATATGTGTACTTCACAGAAGTTTGGATAGCAGGGCCTCAAAGGTTAAAATCTATTGCTGATCCCCAATAAAAGGAAAGGTGAGGCCTCTGTAGGGATGCAAAGAGGGCAGATTTGCTAGCAAAACTGAAAAATAGATCAGTACAAACGTGCTGGTGTTCACATTTGCCAAGTGTAGGGGAAGCAGCCCAAGGGGCTGTGGTAATGAGCATTTTATGGAAGGAGAAGAGGTTTTATCTCGATAGATGGACAGGGAGGGTCACCTCAATGCTTTGCCATCCGTTTGACCCATGCCTATCAACACAGTTCACCCCAAAATCAAAGCCCAGATGCCAGAGCAGGTTGGGAGTGTGTAGGTGAGTGTTGTGGGGAGGAGAGGGGGAGGCCCCACGGCATCTCCCATGGAGACTTGGCATGGGCAGACACAGACCCACAACAGAAAACTTAAAAAGGACCACAGCTGGATTTTGTGCAAGACTTTGCTCCTAGAAGCCTTTGTGTAATTCTCAGCAAGACCTCTGTGTGGTCATAAATGCTATTTGTGCTCCACAGTGACAGTAAATATTTGGTTTTGTCTCGATTTAACGTGACTGAGGCACACAGAGGAAATTACTGAGAAAATAAAAGGTTAGTGTGTGACAAGAAAACTGCGTGTAAGCAATAAGGCAAAACTGATCAATTGTGGACCAAAATGTCATGGTGAATGTGCAGCAGGGAGAGGGACTGGACCAATGGGGTGGACTTTATAAATCCCTCATTTATTTGGTAATTGACTGTCCAACCATATAGAAGCAGGTTRAAATACCATTGCAGTTTTACTCTTTTTTAAAAATAAAGTATAGTCTAGAAATAGATATGACAGCAGGTTTTTCAAATGGTCATTTCACAGTAAAACCTTGATCTGAGCATTCACCTACTTGCTGAAACATCCACAAACTGCTAATTTTTTACTGTCTGCAGCCACTTGAGTATAGGCTGATAAACCAGAGAGCCTGTATTTTGTCACCTTAAGTTTCCATGGGTTTTTTTTTGTCTGCCACCTGAATTTTCCCAGGCTTCCTTTGTGCCTAAAAGTAATCAATCAATTCCCTTTAAAGCTTGAATGAAATCTCTTTAATTAGGTTTTATTTATGGAAGTGGTTTCTTTTGCACAAATACTTTAAATATTTGAAAATTTACCATTTTAAGATCAAGTGATGCTTTTTAACTTGGCAGTGAAACACCCAGGGACTAAGYTGTCATAGGCATTAGAAAAACCAGAAGCAGCAGCCCTCAGGGACCACTTGGACTGCCAAGGTTTTCATAACCCACCAAACCTCTGTTGGGCAGGAACCAGTTCCCTGTCCTCACTGATGTGARTCAAAAACAATGTGGAGGATATAATTGAAATAGCTGTGATCTGGGAGGATGAGAAAAACTGGAAGCTAGTGCCTGGTGTTCTGGGGAGATGGCAAAAGGCATCTGGGGAGATGGTAAGGCATTGAAAAATAACCTCTGATTGCCCAGAGAGCTTTTTGCTGTGCTCACCAGCAAAGAAGGGATGAGAAACAGCTGTCACTGCTGCAGTGCAGGCAGCRCTGGGAAGGGGCAAGCTGGAGGCCTAAACATCAGACAATTTCTAAAAAAGATGACCAGCCTGGCTGCATGCACTCAGAGATTACCACTCTGGATTTTCATCAGGGCTGTTTTTCTGATGGAAAGGCTGGGGTCCCTCCTCTCTWCTTCCCATGAGTAAAAAACCACCAAGTGAAAGGCTTGGAAGGAAGAGCTGCTAGTGTTGAAGAACAAGGAGGAGCTGCCTTTCCTCATTTGTGCTTTTTTAGTGTCATTTAAATAGGGGAGAAAGGTAGTTTGTGGCATTCTCGGGTGCACAGCTCCTAAGGCAGCCAGATTTTCAGTCTGGAGGTGGAGAGTTCCATCTCACCCCTCTTCCTCACTGAGAGGTTGCTCACATGTACAGCAATTCAGATGAGTGATGGGGTGGAGGGAGGATGAAAAATGACACAGAAATGTCAGAATTTTTGAATTCTCTTTCCTACCAGGATTTGCATTCAGTTTCCTTCCTCCATAACAGCATCCCATTGCTGACCTGGTCACACAGAGCAACGTTCATCAAATTTCAGCACTCGTTACATGATTAAGCACCAGTTTTGTTTCTGCCTACCGATTTTCCTGCCCAGCCAGACCATTGCAGCTGGGATCGATGCAGGGGCCTGCACTCATATCCTGGGGGTAAAAACAAATGTGACCCTTCCTCGACAAAGGAGTTTATGCAAAGAGTGTTTTTCTGTGAAGCCCTTGGTCTGACAGACCACAAATTTATTAATATACAATTTATGTTTGAGTTCATTTTTGCTGAGTTCATTTCATCATGTTTTACCACTTATTGAATGAAATTCAATTGTTATTGAATTTCATTTTTTCTCCAGGCACTGGAAAACAAAGACAAATTCCATGAGGAGAAGGTGATTTAGAGATGGTTTGAAATTGCTATGCTTCAAATGTGTTGTCATGGTGTACCTTTATCTTGGGTGTCCTTTTTCACTAGTTCAGTAATCTAAGTAAATACAGTGAGAAAAAAAAACAAGCCCTGTTCTTACTTTGTGTCTCCATCTAAAATKACCTCTCAGTTTTCTTGTAAAAACACCCCATTTAAATGAGCTGTTCAAGCATGAAAAATAAGAACCCTCTGCATGCAAGGGGAAAGCAGACTAATCAAAAACAATAAAAAAGAAATGCATTCCTATTTTTTTGCAAAGGGGTTACTGACGGTTGATTTTAGAGCTGTTCCCCAGGATATTCAAATTTTAAAAAAATTCGAAACACAACAAAATATAATTTGGGGGCCTCTGTTAACCTTTAAATTTTGGACTATTTGTTGTTGATTGGAGAAAATAATCCAAAAGAATGTGGTTTTTTTCAACTATAGTTTTGATTTCCTTTTATTTCAAAGCATTTGAAAATGTCAGATTGAAATGTTCCAGCCTGGTATGTTTCCACAGTAAGCTCAACTCAATACCTTATTTTCCTTCGCTTTTCAAAAAAAATTTATTCAGAATCAGTGTTTTCAGGCATTGTGGGTGTGAGCAAGACATGAAAACATTGTCAGGAAGGTTTTGCCTGTCTTTTTCCTATTCCTCTGAGCAACAAAGCTCCACCTGCGAGAGCTGACACCATCAAAACTTGCAGGCAGGTGCTGTGTTTGTGCTGGCCTCTTGTTGCTGCCCAGGCTCCCAGATGGTTTATGGTCTGGCTCTCAGTGTTTTTAAAAACAACATGAAATTTAGTGAGCCACATGTCATAACTGCTACCTGTTGATTTAGAGTTTGTTTTCTTATCAGGGGCTAGGAGACACCTGGGTTATTCTCCAGTAAGGAGAAAGCCAGGTTTGGGTGGAACAGAGAAACTGAGTGAAGCTCCACAGTTGCCATAACCTGATTATTTGGATTTTGAAAGTAAATTTACATTTAAGGGAGAAAAAAATCAGAATTGATACCTAAACAAACAGACAAACAAAAAAATAAAAGAAAAAAAAGAAAGAG
>NW_026623242.1:2377899-2425225 GCF_030028575.1 Malurus melanocephalus
AGAAAAAAATAAGTGCCCTGTCAGGTTTTATTTTAGTGGTCCGTTGGTCTAGCACAGAAAGTATAAAGCTTGAGAAGTGAGCCTTACCCTGAACACCTGAAGCAGCTCTCAGCAACAAATGGAGTGAAACTGGAGCACTGCCAAGGGAGYGTGGCAGCTTGGCAGCTGCCCAGAGAGGGCTGGTACAGACAGCCAGGGCAGAGCTGTTGCTGAGACATCACTAAGCCATGAAAATAAATGATGATGTTCTCAGCTGGCTCCTGRAAAGTGTTCTGAGCCTCTGACTACAAAAGCTGCCTTGGCTGGAGTCTTTTCACCAAAACCATCTAAATTTATGTTTCATGTGAATTATGGACATGAYAAAGCCCAATCCCACCACCTGATCTCCCAGACAGATGGGAACCAGAAAGGCTCCCATGTACCTGGACTGAACTAGAGAGCTTTCGGTGCTGTCCCCTGCCAGTGCTCTGCTAGTCACAGAAACAGGAAAAGCTGCATGTTCCCAGGCATGTTTTCTCTCCCCTGAAGATGGAGGACACAGAAGGTGTCCTCCTGCCCACCCTGGGGCTGGGCAATCCTGGTGCTGCCCTGCCCTGCTCTGCCCGGTTCTGGCAGCCTCAATCCCTGAGCTGTGGGTCTGCACGCCCCAGCCAGGTGAGGAACACTGAGTGCCTCTGCAGCCTGGATTTCAGGCCAGGAGAGCCCTGCATGAGGCAGCTGTGGGAAGACAGCTGGATTTTGAGAAAAATGGTGCACATTGAGGGCAGCCTGCCTGGCTCAGGCCAGCAGCACATACCCACACGGTATGACTGATTTTAACTTCTGATGGGCAGCAATTTCTCATTGCAACACTCAGAGGAGTTTTTATTCTCTTATTTTCCCTTTTATCAATGTATCACAAATAACAAACCCCTTGCCTGCTGCTGCTGACCACTCAASATGTGCAGAGCATGGACAGTGTTTAGCATCCCTCTTAGCAGCCTCTGAGCCCACTAGCAGTSAACACCATCTTCTGGTTGGAAAACAATCAGTGCTTGTCCATGAGTGTATCAAGGCAGTGTGGAATTAATTAGCATTTGAACTCAGTTTATTTGTAGTTTACTTCAAATCCTCCAGTGCTTTTTTTTTTTTTTCCATAGGATTTTTGAGCTAAGAAGAAAAGACATCACAAATGAATGGCATTATGTTTATTTGGCTCATCCTCTGGGACAGCTGATTTTGCATAGTTCATTGCTATTTTTGACCACAGTCAAATAAATAAAACATATTTAGATATTTTATTTTTTTTCTCATTTACTAGTACAACTTGAAGAGTTGGAATTGTCACCTAAAAGCCTGTGTTTTAATTTCATGTTAAAATACTGTACCTACAGCACAATGAAGAGAACACAGCTGATCTGCACCTCACAGAGATGGGATCCTGTGGGGACCCTACATTATGGAGAAGGGTTGGAACACCCCCCTGCAGTATGTGGTGCTGGGAATCCAGAGTGTCAAACTGAGCTCTCTCTAAGGCTGAGGCCAAAGCAGAACACAGCCCTCTGGCCCTGATCTGATGGATTAGCATTTGCTGGATTAAGTCTCTACCACACAGCTTGTGCCACCCTCTGCCAAAAAAAAAGAAAATTACTGGATGAAAAGTATTGACACACCATTCTTCAGCAATGCCTGTACACTAAAAAGACACCATGGAGCCTATCTGCTTCTGAATGAAGCAGAGAATGTTAATGAAATAAGGAAAAGAATAAAGGAAGAGATCAATGCAATTCCAGAGCTAGTGACTAACAGACACACATAACTCTGTGGTCTCATAGGAAATCTGCCCTTAGTTTAAGATTTGGCATTAGGTAAAAAGAAAAATATTGAATCTATAGAAAACGCCCAAACTGTGAGGTAAGTCGGTCTTCTGATTACTAGCAGGTCTGCAAATGGTAACACACTTTTTGTTTATATATTGYATCCCTGTTAAGGCACACCTGATATTAGCAATAAGGTCCCCWTTTTTCCTTTGGGCCAGGTCACTCAGTTTCATGTTTCTTATTCTTCTCGCAGAAAGCTTTGGAAATTTTCACCTGACAATTAAAAATCCTTCTTTTTAGGATTATTTAGATACTTTTGCTGTGCATTGTGACCTCGCTCCAAGAAACCTTGTTTTACAGCAGTCTATCCTGAACAGCATTTCACCATCAGCTGAGTCATTTAAGGAATAACTAAATTAATACTTCATCCATCCTGCCTTAGAGACTTGGCAACTTTTGCTTTCATCATTATCATACAGGCCTGTCACTATTAAATAGACCCTATGTCAAACCCTCTGGGCTTCACTAATACTTTCCTTGTAATCTGGAAAGGCTAATCTTGTTTCCCATGCTGGRTCAAAGACAGCTTCTGTTCTCAAATGTCAGGAAGCCAACTTAGCACACCTTCAGCTTTGAGCTGCCGGGCTGGAAATGAATGACTGCTCTTCTGGGCTCATTGTCTCTTTTACGGTCAGAAGTATCCCCAGGATTTTAAAGTAGTTCTTTCGTATGTGTTATCCCCTTACCCTGAGCTCAGTATTTACCATATGTTCATTAAATGCTTGCTCTGCTTTGAATTTCTCTCATTTAGCATCCTTTTTTATTGTTCTGGAGCTGCGTGCCACACAGATCCTGGCATCCTGAATTATTCTTCTTCTATACCTGCATTACAAATGCAAGAAGGGATTTTTTAATTTGTGATCTCCCAGATAAAAACTCGACCACATCAGTATTAAACATTTAGAGAAATCTGTGATTCACCCAAAATTCAAAAGTACAGTCTGGCTATAACAAGGAAATACACGATTATTCACTTCCTGTACCATGAAGGGGCTTCGTGAGCAAGGGCTTTGCGCCACAGTACCCATGATCACCTGGCTGTAATTTTCATTCTTTAAGAGTTAAAGATTCAAATTAGTTCATCTCAAAACTGCCATTGGATTTGAGCACTGGGTCCTTGGTGTCTTTTTCAAAATCCCAGCCAAATTATGATCCATACGTTCCTCATACTCCAGCAGTATCTCAGAACTACTGTCAAAGCCTGGACCCTATTTYGCTCAGCAACATGTAAAAGGGAAATAAGAAATAGGTATGTGCTCTGGGTTGTCCACAGTTAACTCTAGGATAAATCTGGTTMCAGACATTGCGAGACACCTCTGACTTATTTTTAATGAAAAACTTTCTTTTTCATTCAGACCAGCACTGGGAAAACATACACATTTCAAGCCATTTCTCTCTAAATTGTAGGATACATTTGATAAGTAATATGCTTTAGCAATGCAGTGGAAATAACACGGTGCTTTAGTCACCTTAGAAATGGCATGAGCAGCATCTAGTAATCCTTCCTTGTCCAGTTATTCCAAAAGCACATTCTCAATATCTGTTCACAACTCCCTTGGATATTAAACTCTTTCATCAAAATGGCATTTTACCCGTATGCCCATATTTAAGAAACTGTGACAGCTGGATACAGACAAACGAGAGGATGCCTTCACAACTGTGTGTAGGCTATAAAGGACTGATCCATTCCATCAGCTGTGGGAGGAAAGTGAGGCTGAGGCAAACTGGAGGGATGTGAATATGCTCTGAACATGAAGTGCCTCCTCTCCAAACCTCTTCCTGCTGATAGCCGAGCTCAGCTGGAGTCCAGGGCAGGACCCTCCTGTTGCCCCATGCCAGCCCCAGCCCTGTGCCCTTYCCATCACTACATTGCTGTATAGATGAGAGGGGGCCTGAGTCGGTGTCTTCTATTGTGTTTTGACTTTTCATGCAGATCCTCATATTTCTTATTTCATCCTTTTATCCCCAGAGACTTTGTTCTGTTCTCAGCTGCAGGACAGCCATCGGTCTTTGTTGGCTGAGGTTACAGGTCACCTCCTGTCTTAGAAACATTGAGGCTGAACCAAGGTTGCACCTCCTCAGGACCTTCATGGCCCTGTGGTGTCATTGGCATCTATGTCAATATGTTTCATGTGTTTCATGTTCTCCAGCACTTTTCTGTTATTTTCCCCCCTCCTACTACATGCTCAACTGGACACAGACCCAGTTTCTTGGACTGTGATGCTGTACTCCCCTTGTTGATCCATTAGCCCTCTTCTTTTGCTGAGAATCAAGAGGTGATTGAAGGCTCTCCAGTGCCCATGTGGGCACTCTCTATCATACAGCCTTCCCAAAGAATAAGCCTTGTAGTTACACATCTTGTGATCCTTCTGCAGATTTRGGTTTGGTTTGATGTTGTTTGAATTTCGATGCACAATTGAGAGTTTGGCAGGGACCAACCCTGCCCTCCCAGCCAGCACTGCAAGTGTTTCCTCCTCCACACCATGTGGTTATCAGTGGCAGGAGCCAGCAGATGCCAGTGATGCTGAGTCACCTGGCTGCTCCAGAGCTGTTTCTGGGCTCACCCTGCTGAAGTGGCACTCATTATCCCTGGCGTGACGCAAGGAGGTCTTACACCCTAAGTACAGGGAAGAGAAATGATGACATTGCAGGAATGATTACAGGAGCCTTCTCAGATATCCACCTAGCCACAGGCATATTCACCTGCTGCTGCTSTGTGTGCCTGTGGTTCATCAGCAATGTGTGATCAACTATTCAGGGTGTGTGGGATCCTCCCAGGGCTACTGTCAGCAAACAAAAACAAAACAGAGCCCTGCCTGGGGATGCCCTCTTGTTTCTATCCATCCAGGTGCAGTGTCCTYAGTGAAATGCTCAGGAAATCCTCCAGACCTTCCCCAGGAGCTTGGTCACACCTGCGTGGCAGATACAGGGCTCCAGGACTGCATCACACCGTGGGGTCCCGCRGCCTCTGCTCCCCCTGCCCCTCTCAGGGAAGCCAGCAAGCTGCCAGATGCCTGAGAAAGCTTTTGCTTTCCTTAGTTGTTTCCTTTGGATCCGAATTTGTCAGAACTACCCCCGCTCCCTTCCCACTCATAGCTGGAAAGGCCATAAATGCAAACAGGTTTATTTTGCAAGTCTTTCATTATTACAAAGCATTGGATTGAAGCAACATTAAAAACACATCCACGGCGTTAAAGATCTCTTTGCTTTCTGTTGTCAACGACGTATTTTTAAATGAAATATTCCAGGGCTGGGTTTTTTTTTTTTCAGTTGGTGTGATTGCCTTGTTTCAGAGTTACTTAAGTAGGAAAATATTTCCCTTGGAAGGAATCCAAGCCCACAGAAGTCAGTCAGAGTCTTTCTGTTAACTTTAAATGCACAATGGACTAGATTGCTGTAAGCCTCTAAAATAAATACATCGCTAAAGTCCAAGGTTTAATGAGGCCAATTGGGCAGGGGCTGTGATGGTGAGCATCCCTGATGTTAGTCACCTTAGCAGCTCAGAAGGACAGCTCTGGGTACAGTGGGCATTTACGCAGTTAATTGATGGCTGGATATTTATAGCTTGGCAATGRTCTTTTTAAGGATACAGGCATGGGTTTTCCCTTGGGGAAGGGAGAGGGGGATGGAGCGGAAGCAGTGCTAATAAAAGTGGTGGGAATTTGACATGGTTTTCCCCTCACTGCTAGCTTTGGTATTCTTCTTCCCAGCTTCACTACCTCAAATATTCCACATTTCTGCACAAAGCCACAACAAGGCACTGCTGTGATTGTGTCTGTTCATGCCCTGCATGCCAGCCCCCTCAGCCGCCTGCCCTGTGACCTTGTGGCTGAGACCACCCTGCAGCTGGGGAGGGAATTGAGCCCCTCAGGAGCCCAGGGCTGTGCAGGGGCAGGGGAAAGATTCGGCAGGGGTTACTGCCCCTCGGGTCACTTGGCTGAACTGCTCCTACAGCTGCTGCTTCTCCTCCCAGGCAAAATGAGGATTTCCATTGCAGAAGCAAATTCTGCTTTGTGCTGGAAGGCAGCCCCAGGAGCTGGGCTGCAGTGGGGAGCAGAGGGGGATGCCACCAGCACTCACCTGCTGCCACCACACCTGTCCTGCCTGTGGGCTCCCCTCATCTGGTGACAAAGAGGTTGTGCGCTCAGCATCCCCTACAGCTGCCAACGTAGGGTTGCTGTGCCTGGATTAATGACAGCAAGGCAATGGCTCCTGCCTTTGAAAGGGCTTGTGCCCAGGCGACACCACTTCGACACAATTCAGAATCCTTCGTTTGCTGCTGCTAAATAGGAAAGCATTCCAGCCCTGGACACTCAAACACTATTGATGCAGAGGAAAGCAGAAGGCTTGTGAGACACGAACAACATCCAATGAACACTTTAATGGTTGCAATTTTCCTAAAACTCAGTCTCACTGGAGATAAGAGAAAAGCCATAGAGTTATCCTGAAAGAAGACCAGCTGTTAGCTCTGAAGAACACTGGTGATTAGGATCGGCTTTGACCCAGTGTTGGAACCCAATCACCATTAAGATCTCTACTTAAAAAAACCTTATTTAATGTTTACATAAAAACCACATAAAATTGAATCTAGCCTCTGGAATCATACTCAATGTATCTGCCTTGGAGTATACATTTACCTCCTGAGAATTCATAGAGTAATTAGATGAATGTGCTTAATTAATCACATTTCCTGTGCTGAAGAGGGTTGATGGAAAACATTTGCTTCCATCACTTTATTAAAGCATTATTGAGTGTTGTGCTTGTCATGTGTTCATCACCAGCCTTCTCTCCAATTAATCCTGACAAAATGAAGTTTACCAAGAGCAAAGTAAGCCCGTGCTCACAGTCACTTTGCTGTAGCATTGTGTACATGCCTTCATGCCTCTAGGTAATTACTGGATAATTGGGAGCAGAGTCTGTTTAATCTAAAATGAGATGTGCTAAATATAAACCATTTTCAGTGCCTGATTGATACTGTTTTAATAGGCTTGGTATCATCTACTGCTGTGGACATGTAATGCATGATTACCTTTATTTATGGTATGTGTTTATTATAAATTTTAAAATAAAAATTTGATTTGYGGCATGGGTATTTTACCTACAAAGCAATTATTAATAATTTAATATGTTTTTCACACACCACAGCTGAATTTRATTATGGGGATTCAAAATCAGAGTTGTGAAGATGAGATCTGAAACCTTTCCAGAGGTGCTTATTATCTGGCCTTGGTTATGACATTACTGAGGCTCCATCTTCTGTGAGGCAGCATCCCATGTGGGGACACAGRTACCTGACAGAGGACTGCCAGCTGTTTTGGGGATCAGGAGGGGATATGGCAGAAACCCCACTGCAGTGCAGGGATTGCAGCAGAGGAGCTGGATGAGGCAGCAGAGCAGGGGAGAGACCTGGAATCTGGACCCCACCAGACAGGCTTGGGCAGTGATACCCAACCCTGTTCCCTCCCTTCTCATCCCATGCCAGGAGCAAGCACAGGCCCCCCTGAAAGAAAGATCATAGAATTACACGGATGATGAAGGGTCTGGAGGGGAAGCTTTATGAGGAGTGGCTGAGGACGCTTGATTTGTTCAGCCCAGAGGAGACTGAKAGACCTGGTTGTGGTCCTCACCATCCCCAGGTACAGGGCTCTTCACTCTCATGGTCAGTAGTAGGATTTGAGGAAACATCATGAAGCTGCATCAGGGGAGATTCAGGTTTGGTATCAGGAGAAGGTTTTTCACTCAGAGGGGATTGGGCATGGGAATAGGCTCCCCAGGAAAGTGGTCACAGCACCAGCCTGACCAAGTTCAAGAAGAGTTTGGACAACACTCTCATGGTGTGACTCAGGATGTCCCGCACAGGGCCAGGAGTTGGACTTGATCCTGATGAATTCCTTCCAGCTCAGCATATTCTGAGATTCTGTGATTTTACTGCCATACTGGGGACATCTTCATGAGGGCTCTTCCCTTTTGATACCGAAAATTCTAGGCATGCAGACATCAAATATCAATGCATGCAAAGCAGTCTCCCTATTCTATCAACTGTCCAGTCCCAAGAAGTCTCTTGCTGTAGAAATATAGTAGCTGTCATAAGCACTTCTGCTTACATAGTCATTAGGAATGGAAATGCTTATTTTTATACAAAATAAATTGCTTACTGGTGGGCAATCAGATTTTCCTCTTCTCCGCCTTATTGCAAGAATTTTGTGTTACAACTCAGGCATTTTTATTGCTGATGCATTCACAAAGTTACTTATTGTGCATAGCAAGATATCCTTCATATATGAGCGTGCATCTCCAGCAATTATGCAGAGCTTCTGCAGAGATAATTTTTAGCCACGGGAACATTTCTGTCTTCTTTTTTCTTGTAAAAAGTCCCTCAAACCAACAAGCAAGCRAAAAAACAAACCTAGATTTGGCTGGGAAATATTTGGCAACAGTTTGACATTTTTGACAGAGTGCTTCTGTGCTCATAGTAAAGTTTCTTCCAAAAGTCCCACGCTGCTGTTTGAAGGCAACCTGGATTCAAAGTGTACAGACAGACTTAGCAATGACTCCTTTATGTATGAGTTATCTTACTATCCTCTCTTCCTCTCAGACTTGTTTCCCAGCTTTGAAAAGCTTTTCAAAAAGTGGAGATATAGTCCAAAGAATGGTTGTTTCTCTTAAAAAAATGGAAGAGCTGAAGAGGGAGCTCTGTGTGGCCTTGCCATTGTCTGTCCCCATCCCTTTTTCTGCACTGTTAATGGTAGGGCTGAAAACCTGCTCAGATTGTTTGGTTGATCATACAACTGGGCACACTCTAAACCCTGCAGAACTCCACAGAAAAAATATCTTAACTCTTGGGAGTTTTGATAAGCCTTCTTCAGGATTTGGGTTTGGAGAGCTATGTGTTGGTGCAGTGCTCACAGCTAGGACTGCCGAACCAAATGAAAGCACACCTAGCCTGCTCTCAATATCTTTAGTGAACTCCTGGAAGTATCTTAAAATGCTCTGGAAATAATCTGAGTAGAAAAATTACCCAAGAAACAGGCGGCATTGCCACTGAAGGGAATGGAGAATACSTACATGTCTGAGGTACAAATTCAGCCCATAGTCTTGCAATCAGAAAACCATCTGGCTAAAACCCACACTTCTGTGTAATGCCAGTTACAGGGGAACCCTTTACAAGCTGTAGCAGCCATTTCAGTTCACTTAACTGTGGTTTGAAAAAAAAGAAGAATGAATAAAATAAGAAATCTCCCCAATTTATTGTTTTTTCCCTAAATTTCCCTACCAGCTTCATAAAGCACCCATGTTAGGCATCAACCTGGAACAGGCTGCCATTTGGTATATAAACATCATAGGGAAGGGACTGGTTTGCTTTCCGGCCAAAAGAAGAACCTGGGTGASTCTAGCTGAAGATTCACTTGAAAATCAGTAAAAAACCTTCCCTCCACATGAAGAACCCTGGACTCTGTCAGGAACAAGGGCAGCAAAAGCAGTGACAACTTGTAAAGAGAGGAGGAAAGGTTTACAGGAAATAAGAAATGTGGGAAACAACGCTGGGAAATATTAGCTTGGGAAAACCCTGTGCTTTTCTTGGGTGCTATTAGTAACTAAGACAGGGAGGAACTCCAGGCTTCTTGAGGTCCTTGTAGAAGAAAGCACTGAAGTGGATGCTCTGAGCTATGCAGGTTTCTACATGTGTTCTGTACCCAGGGAGTAGGTGTCCCTGCACACCTCAAACTTGCTAAATACACCAAAACTCCTGGCAGGAGTCCCCATCTATTATCAGCACGGCTGTGCATGCTCTTGCTTTCCTCATATCTGAGGACATTGTTTCTCAGCAGCGCTGGGAGCTGCGGGGCTGGAGCTGCTGCCAAGCAAAGCAGAACCCGCACCTTGCCCCTGMCAGCCGTGCACATCTCATCCTGTCCGTGCAGACCCACCAGCAAGGGTGCCAATCAGTGCCAACAGGAGCTAAYTGAGTGCTGAGGCACCCTTGCTGCTGTGCAATTGCTGGAAACAAAAACAGCCTGCTCAGCCTGCTCCTGCGGGCTTCCCCCCCCCCCCCCCCCCCCCCCCCCCCYCYCCCTTTTCTTTTATTATTTTATTGTAACTACAATTAAATCTTTCCTGGCACGGCATTTCATTTGAGAGSACTTTCCCTATATGACTGTTCTGTATCCCTGTGTGAACTACTTGATGTTTCATTACACAAATAGGCTTCATTTGCAGAAATGGCTCCCTGCTGGGAAAAATCAAATGCTTGAATTACAGGTATTCTGCAGGGGGGAATCTGTCCTCAGACAGTGAGATCGGGAGTCAAGACCTGCTCACAGCTGCTGGGATGGAGCAGTTAAGCTGAGAGAAGGATTTATTTTTAAAAATCTATTTAAAGAAAAAGGCTTCTGGGTCTAAGGGGGAAAGTACTCGTTGCTCGAGATGTGCCTGAGACATAGAAAGCCAAAGCCATTGCCTGTTCTGGAGTCATCTGTGGGAAGATCTTGAACAGCAGCCACTGAAGTAAGGCAGGAGTTTGTCTGCAAACACCTCCCCAAGTTCATGACCCACCTTTCCTGCCTGTGCTTAAAATCGCACCAGAACTACCTAGGCTGGATTTTGAGTTGACAACAAAGGGGGCAGGGGCTTTTTGGCATGTGCCATTCCTTCTCCCTCCTGTTGGACAGCACCTCCTTCCTGGGGCACTGCAGCAGTTTTGTGCTTGACCCAAGMTGAGGACAGACTAACAGCAAGAAAGCTTAGAGGACTGTTAACAAATCTCACTCCATTCTTCTCCCAGTTTTGTGCTATAAGGACTCCTGGTATGGGATTATATTTTCCCCTGGTATGGGACTCACGTAACCAAAGTCACACCCTTACACTGGGTCCATAGCTGGGCTGCTTGTCCAAATGGATTCAGCAGTCAGAGCAGTCTCACAGATATGTGGAGCTCCTGTTATTCTAAGTCAAATTTAATTCATGTCAGATGAATTGTATCCTAGAAGTGCCACTTCTCCCCATCGATTTTGAAGGGAGCCTGGATCTACAGGCTCAGACATTGCCTGCCATGTCCGAATTTTAGTCAGAGGAATCCACATCATAGTCCTTAGCCTGTATATCTTATCAACATATCTGCCCTTGCTGCTGATGCAACATACATATTTATGCTGGACTGAGATCGTCCTGGGGATTTTGTGAATCTCAGGTAGCAGCAACATTATGTGTTAAGGTCATAGCTTGCTTTCCTGCATAAAATATTAGCTAAGGAAGCAAAATAATGTTAAACCTCCACCTTCTGATATTAAACCCCAGCAACTCCATAATCTTTTTCCAATAGTAATGCAACAAATTTTCATTAATGCTTAATACAAAGAGATCTAGCCCATCAGCTCAAACAGGCTGGGTGTGCTCCTACACAATGGGATCGTCGACAGTAAATACCCAGGCACTTGGACAAGCACAATAATCGCCAGTCTCATCCCATTCAGCTGAAACTGAAAAGGTTTTCCATGGGTTGGATGCTCAGTAAGCAGCCTGCTCATGGCTTCTGCACTTGGGAAGTAGTTTCTCTTTCAGGGAAGCAGCCTCTTTTTCTGTCTGGGTTGGAGGGACTGCACCCTCAAGAGATTTGTCTTTTGGGTACCTAAAGAAATAAATCACTGCATTTTGGATACCTGAAATGCATTTGTTCCTCTGCAAGAATAAATTCAAAAAACCTCAACACTTTCTTTTTTTGGCTCAACTTGAGATGAATATATAATTGCTTTATCTTTCTTTTGTTCTGTCTTTGCATCAAAAAACTGCTATTTGTGAAGCTCTGCAAGATCTCTATTCCTGAGCCAGTGGAGATGAGCCTCCAGCTGTGGCCATGCATGGTGACAGCCCTGTGACAGCCCTGTCATGGTGTCTAGCGTGGCTCTCACCCCGTGCTGGGCTGTGTGCTCTGTGTAGGGGGATGTGTGCACACACGAGTGTGTGTGTGGGGTCAGCTCTCTGATAATGATGCCTCAGGGCTTCCAGCCAGCATCCAGCCAGGCCAGACCCCACTGGCACAGCTTCTCTTGGCAGCACTGCCTGGTTCATTATGTTGTCAGCCTGGTTCCCTAAAGAAATCAGTCCTCTGTGAGGATGCTGGTCATGTGGGGTTTCAGCAGTATGCTTCAGTCCTATGCAATAATGATTTTGTAACCTTCTCGCCAGTTTAAGTCTAGTTTGAGTATGGGCAGAGGTCTGAGGCCATTGTTTATGTTTTAGGAAAGGTGAAAGGATGGGGAGATAGTGCTTTTGTGCCCCAGGCATTAACAAACCATGATACGCAGTGGGCTGCAGCACTGCATGGCCGCCTCAAGATTCCATCCTAGAAAAGAATGGATATCTCTGTGGCCCCCATCCTTCGTGGGAACAGTCATCTAGTAAKGCCACCTGACCTTCAGAGGTAATGGCCACAAGGAAAGAGATGAGAAAATTCTTTAAAGCTGTGGGTAATACCAGGGACACAGGCCAGGTACCCCTTTTCCTTGCCCCTCAGCCTCTTGCAGTTCTTCTCAACAGCCAAGGGAGCTGCCACCCACCCCACACTGACAATGTGTCACTATTTYTGTCATCCTGGCACCCATTCAACAGGTCACCCGATCTGCACATGCAGGCACAACAGCCTCAGCACTGAAATTTCCACCCATTCATCAACTTATGAAACTGCAGCAACCAAAACTTCTGGAAGATTTCTGGGCAGGTGAGGAGAGTGGGGTCCCTGCAGCCCTGTGGAGGATCACAGATGTGCTGAGTGGCCACCAAACCCACCCGCTGGAGGGGCAGAGGGGCAAATTTGAAGGGGAAAGGTACATTCGGGATCATCATCAGCAAAATAAAGGGATAATTGAAAAGAAATGCTGCTAAATTAGATGGCAGTTACATCCCACTGCAAATATGGGATTTTCTGTGCAATGTTTGTGCAGTAGCATTTCAGCTGTATGGGGATGAAAAGTCAGCATATTGACTAGGCCCTGTTACCATATTAGATGTATAATTGATACGATTTTAAAATTAGGCTGATTTCTGATGAGATTATAAAAAAAAATATAAAAACCCAACKACCAGCACTTTGTGATTCAATTCTATTTGCCTGTCCTTTGCATTAAATAACACAATCCCTTGGTGCAATTCTAATATTTTSCAAATTCCCCTCTTATCAGCTGAACAAGATGATATTAGAACACTTCAATTTTTTTTTTACATCCTTCAAGTCCATAAGTAAATGAAACCTGAAAATAAACCCCCCATACCAAGTGGTTTCTTTTTAACAAGGCCACATTAGCCTCCTCACCAATTTGATGCAGAAATTACCTGTTTTTCACAGTGCACTTGCAGATAAAGGTCAGAGTCCAAGTGCAGCGTTCTGGGCAGGGGGAAAATGTGATGATAATAGAATGGGAATGAAGGAGAAAACTTGCAAATTCATCTAATTTATCATTCCTGTTAGTCTGTCARACTTTACTTTCTGTGTATAGGTACACAATCTCTCTGAGTCTCAGCATCACRTTAAAGGGGGATGTTTTAGGGAAAGAGTTGTCCAAGGCCTGAGTGGTGCATTGTTGGGAGATGTTTGAGCTGGTGGCAGAGCAGAAAGTCTGTGACAAGACTGCTAATGGTCCACACTTATCCTGCCCTTGGAAAAGAGACAGTGAGTCTAGCCAGCCAACAGAAGGGAATATTACCCTGGAAGCCACAAAAATAAAGGAAAAACTCCAACATTTAAATGACCTCCTGGCCRTGTGATGCAAATGGCAGAGGGCAAAATGAAATAACTGGATGGTGTGAAAGTGAACTAATACTTTGTGTGCTCTCGTGCCTTGCCTGTGGTGTTTAAATGCTGTTTTCTCACTCTTCCTCACTGTGTCCATGAGCCAAGCAGCTGATTTTTAGGATGGGCTTTTACAAGGTGTTCAGAAAAGGACCTGAAGCTGGATTGCTGTGTGGGCAAGGGAGAGGTCACTCAGGTCTGRCCCCTGAAGGAAGCACACTGCACCTGGGTGCAGCACCAGCATCCTGCAGAAGGCAGCACGGGCTCTGCAGCGGGAGCCAGGGCGCCCTTGACCCCACAGCCCAGCCACTGTCCCTGTGCCCCAGCTACCCTCAAGCGCCATTCCCAGCCTCATGCACTCGCTTCCCTGCTCATCCAGCTCAAAACACCATCTGCTCCCTCTCCAGCTGGCAGCCTGTGCACCCGTTGTGGCGTAGTGCTGAAGCTTTTCCTGGCTGTGACAGGGAGTAATGGTAAAAGCAGAGGGGGCCTCGCAGAGCACGGCAAACCCCAGCCCAACAGCCACACAGAGGCAGAAATATTTTGGCAAGTGTAATAGATGGCTTGGATAATGCTTTTAGACAATTGTTGTCATCCCAGATTTCTCCATGGCTGTGAAGTTGTTATTGCCAGCAGATTGGGGAATTCTTCTGTACATACATGTGAGCCATTMGGAGGCACAGCTTTCATCACAGAGAGATTCAATTGCTTAGAAACTGAGCTGGAGAATTATTTCTCACAATCCCAGCAGAAGAAGCCAATTGTAGCTGCAAGATGGGTACTTTGGTGCATTGTTTGTTGAACAGCCAATTGCTGTTCTCAACCTAATCCTAAGAAATAAGCCACGTATTAGAGATAAAGCTGGAATTAGCAGAGCATATGGGACCTAATATTCATAGGATTACATGTAAAATATTAAGGTCTGATCCTGTTGACCTTTCCTGTATCAGCAGTCTCACTGATATTTCTAATGTGCATCGGCCTATTTTTTTGACAAATAATAGCTGTGATGATAAATTACAGATAAGGCTGCATGGTCATGCTGAAGTCTTTAAAAGCTGACTGGTGACTTTGACTGTCTGGTTTCGGGTACTTTTTAAAACTTTTCTTAAAGAGTCAAAATCCAAGATATCCTCAATTATTACTCAAAAGTTACCTCTTTATCTTTGGGGAACAGAACTTGAAGTCTACAAGGGAAAATACAGACTACACTTCTCTACTGCATCACCTTTGGAAAGGTGACAATACTGAAGAAAAAAAAAATCTAGTTTATTTGATATTTAAATTAACACAACATAAAATAACAAAAAACTCAGACCATGACAGCATTTAGCTGTGACTTTACTGGTGTTTACATAGGTGTGATAACATTAAAAGCCTTGATACATTTGGAGGCAAGAGTGAAACTGGAACATCCCTGTAATTAAAATGTATGTATCTTGATGAGGAAATAGGTACATATAAGTCCATAATGCTATCAGTGGGGTGTAAGGGAAGATATATATGTAATATATAGWGATATACAAACATAAGTTGCTTGGACCTGACTTTCTACGAGAAATACAAGGTAAGTTATTTATTCCAGCATCAGCCCRCTCGTATATACAGGTCTCTGCGAAGTTAAAAGCATGCTTGCACTTACCTTGCCTGTCTCTGTGCTTTCCCATGTGTGCTCTGTTCTGTACGTCAGGGCAGAAATACCAGGATTAGACCCTTGTCACTGAATCAGCAATAAAGACCATTAATTCAATCTGTCATCACTGCATGCCCATTCCCAGCTGATCTGATTGATTTCCAGTGGATTAGCCTAGATACATCAGATGCTAAAATAACCCAGTAACCTATGACCAGGAATGGTACAGGGAGAAGAGACATTGCCTGCAACCTTCTGCACCTCTCTTCGTCCTTCTTAAAATACTGAGCCATGGCAGGCACGTATTGATCCCACACAGGCTAGCAGCTGTTAGCCAGACACACAGATCCATTGTCTGCATTGCTGATGGCCATCTAAGGACAATAATCACACTTGCCATCGAGGCAGACCTTTGCTCTGAGGACCCTGTCTTGAGGTCATTAAGGGTCCRTAATTCTGATTTAATGCTGGAAGATGCCAGGATCTCTGAGCAGCGTGAAATCTCTGGAGCTGCCCTCAGACATCTGCTCGAGGTTTTCAGGATAAAGATTCCAGCTAATGCAGCTGAGCTCCGCATGCTTTGTGAGTGAGGATGAAGCTGAGCATGAGTTAGAGATGCTGCAGAGCTGTTTGTAGCCACTGCAGGGCTGTGGTGGCCCCATGTGGGTCCCAAACAGCGTGACCTGAGGGGAGCGCTTTCACTGTCCTGAAGAAGCAGACCTTTTGAATTTACCGATCAGGAATATCCTAAGCTGCAGCGAGGGCCTTGCATCTGTATCACAACCTCTCAGGACAGGCTGCTGGCACGAGCCAGCTCCCACCACTGCCCCGCTCCTCCCCACTCCTCTGGGAAGCACCGTTCTGTGCTCATGTGCAAACATACTTTCTGCTGGAATGGTGAAACAAACGCTGCTTTCAAGCGTGAAATAACCTTGTGAAGTACTGCTGGCTTTTCTGCTTCTGCTTGTGTGTCTTCCCTGAGCCCAGCCCACACCACCCACAGCCCCCCAGGCTACACTGGAGACTACAGAGGGACCCACAGTGGCCCTGGAGTCCCCACTGCCCTCACACATGAAGGGGCCTCTCATGGGGCCTGGATCAGGAGGAATGGTCTGAGCAGCAGCCAYAGTGAGCCAGACACTTGGGCTGCACTGGGGACGTCCAGGTTATATTGATCTAACAGAATCCCACAGAATTCCACAGATCCTAAATACTGGAGAGACCTCAGGGCCTTGGCCAGCCTCTGTCTCCAGTTACATGTGCTTTGTTGCATGGTTGTTAGCTAGAAAGTGCTTGGACAAGCCAGAAAGCCCCTGTAACACTGGATAAGCTCCCAGGAAGGGAGTAACCTTTCTGCAAACACAGAGAAATGGCTCARTGAGAAGCTGCAAGTTCAGCCCCATGAATACCTTTAGTGCAGCAGTGACAGAACAAGCARCCTCTTGAACATGTCGGGGTCATGGTCACCAACAGGGACCAGACTGCGTGGGACCTCCAAGATCCTCCTTCATGAGCACCTTGCGGCTGCGACTGCTCCATTCACAGAGCAGGTGTCACTGTGTGACTTTGCTTGTCCAGGAAAAGTTACCCAGTCCCTCGTCACCCTGCAAGACACTTCATGTCAAAGTGTGTTGCCATAGAGAGAAGATGGGACCTGGTCCACAATTCTGGATGCCATGGAAAGGCTGGGAATACCCTGCCTGGGAGCTGCCTGAGCACAGGTGCTGGCTGCAGTTCAGCATTGCAGCGTGATTCAGGTAGAAGTACCTACTGTTCATTTTTCAGAGACTCAGCACAAAACCAGATGTATAGGAAGGGGAAATGCAAATAAGCCTATCGAGTCCCCTTCCTTCAGGGAAACCCACTTCCTAAATGCAGTGGGATATTGAGTGATGGTCTGGGCTCCTTTTGAGCTAGAAAGAGAATACTGATCTCTGGGGCTTTCCATAAGGAATGCAGCATACCTGGACCAATTTTCTCTGAAAGGTACATGGTAGTGCCAGGATTGTTTCACACRAAGGATAACTTCTTCAGGCTCCACTAAGCTTAAAAGAAAACAGCTACAATGCCTCTTAGGRAGAAAGGGAAAATATTCTGCTATGGATTTTCAATGCAATTTATCATAGTAAAGAGGTACACTGAAACATTAAGGTATTATTTGTAATACTTTCATTTACCGTAYCAAGAGTTGGGCTCATTACCAAACAATCTGCTTATCAGATTATTTTCCTAGGTKAGAAGATAACAGGATGCATTTTTCCTGGTTATGCTCCCTTCATAAATCCAATCAATAAAATATTACTGACTCTGAATGTATTTAAATATAGTTTTGCCCACAGATGTAGCAACAGAACTTTGGCAGAAGAACCAGTGACAGATTTAATTAGCATTCCAATTCAAGGAAATAAATGGAATTGTCTATCACAAAATGATGTCTGTATCAAGAGGTTTTATTGCAATATTTGTGCTCAAGACCAAATGACTTACTGTTGCTGGAAAGTGGTGTCAGCAGCTCATTTTCCTCCATTTTTTTTATCTTGCTCGTAGGTTAAACAAATTAGAGATATCAGAACATGTTCCTAGGACATGCATGTATTTGTATGTATGGAAGSGTGTGTGCCCTTATCTGTGCATCGATCCTGTGTGACTGATACCAGTTCTCAGGTGCATATTGGGGGGAAAAGTCAAATAATTACTTCTTCCCAGAGTGATACAAACAGGAAAATGAAAACTTTCCTCAGAGCTATTGTTTAGGTGTATACAAGAAGGCATACGTGGCCCGCCTCCCCAAAAAATCCTCTCATCTTCTGCATTAAATGTAGCAGAAAGGTTTGTTCAGAGGCTATAGCATTTTGAGTGCTTCTTTTAAAGCATCCTTTTCTCTAAATACCAGTTCCTCTTTTTGAAGTCTTCAGTGTAGTCGGTGGTTAACGACATCCATCAGGCAGATCCAGTGGCACTGATGGGTTATTAATTTTGCACATGGTGGGTCTCAGCATCAAGTCACCCACATGTAGATTCAAATATAAGTTTAAAATTCCAGGCCTAATTTTGGTCAGCTGYGGGAATAAAAAAGGGAACAGCCTGGCTTCTCATACTGACACATCAAGTCCTTGCTCCCAAAAGCTTCACTGGGAGCAGTGCCCAGGTAAGGAATCGGTTCATGGGAGAAGCTACAATTACTCAGTAGTGCCAGTTCCAGCCAGAATCCCCAGCAAGCTACCATGCAATCCCGATAAGACCTAAAGAAATATCCCCAGCYAGAGTCCCCAGAGAGTGGCTCTGACTTTATGGCTGGCACTGGAATGACATTGTCAGAAAGGCAAAGAATCACCAAGGACACAGATCCTGCAAATCTATACCCCACACACTCTCCTCTAGTATCAATACTGGTTTGAATTGTTGTAAGGTGGAGTTCTCATCTGTGAAACTGTAATAAAAATGTTGCAATGATAACTACAGCTGTTTGATTCGCTTCCTAGGAAGAGATGAATGCATGGATTTGGTATTACATGTACATAAATAGAGAAAATGTGTACCATATAAAACTCTCTATATGCTATAAATCAGTTTATTTAGAGCTGACAGTGTGCACCATGGTGTACAAAGGGCAACTCAGAGCACTTAGATTTTCTTTTGATTGACACTGTAAGCATGTGGCATGACTATCAAGACTTTCTTCACAGTCACTGAAGAGAAGAAACAGGCGTTCCTGGGGTCCCTTTCATCTTGCCCTAAAGTAGACCCCAAAAGTAGGGCATGCAAACTGCACCCCAGAAGTGCCTCTTCTCTTCTTTGACTGCAAAGGGAACGTAGGGTGACTGCAGTAAAGAGGTCAATGCCTAAGTTAAARGTTTAAAAATAGAGGCGCTAAATTCCACCCATGTGGTTCAGATAAGGGAGACAAAGTGAAACAGGTCAGAAAACGTTTGATGTGTTCAGTCTGGTCGGTTACTTTTTAATATCATCGAGTGTGATTTCTAGTCACTGCGATTTCACAGAGCTGTCAGTAAAGGGTTGACTAGGGTCCTAAATATGGAAGAAACTTTAATTAGCTATTGATACAGCAGGGCTTAGATCTGTGGAGATCAGAGTCCCTTTGTGCCAGAGTCTGTGCTAAGAAATGATAGGAAACAACACCAGTCCCAGCCAGTTTGTAGGATGAACAATCAGGAGCAGAGAAGGGAAGAAGTGCAGAGAGAAGTTGCTCCCGCACTACTTTTGAGTGGGAAGTCAGTGAAACTTTGCACTGGTGAGTGCATTGAGAAGGGAGAGGTTTGAAAGGAATACATATTGAAATTTTTCTGCCAGCCCTGCCCTGCACCTGGCAAGTGCCAGGAAGGACCTGGCCTCTGGGGAGTGACTTACTAAAGGTTTCCTGGGGCAAGAGCAGTGCAAGAATCCTCCTTAACCACACTAAGAGATAGCACTGGAGGCAATGTCGCCACATACTGTGGGACAGAATGAGATGGATGTGAGCAGGGGATGTGGCATTAGCAGGGCCTGGCAGACAGTGTGAGATAAACACAAGGGCCAGAGGAGGAAGATTTCTGGGGCTGAACTAGTCATGAGGACCAGGTATGACAGTGAAATGGCTTACAGAAAACACAARGACTCAATGAACCTGATGCACACAGCCCTGGGTACATAAAGGAATTAACAGGCSTGGTGTGGTCAGAGCAACATGAAACAGAAGCAGTTTTGGTAGCAGCACTTTGGGCTGGGCTGGAGAAGAGTGAAGGGAGGAACAAAGAAATGGCACTTGGTGGAGTGAGAGGCTGCATTTTCAGGGCATGATAATGCTGGTTCTGAAAGCCAGAAGGAAAGCAAATGCACACACATTGGTGGAGAAGTCTCTACACTTCTGACAGCATTTYCTAATGTCTTAGGAAGCCTTCGGTTCAAAGCTCCAGTGGAGCTGGAAGRTGCTTGGCTGCACTGTTGTGTGGGTACAGGCTCCATCCTGCTCTCAGAGCTGTGTCAGTGTGCCTGGCATCGCTGAGTATCCCACCACCACTCATCCCTGTCACCCCAGGGCTGCACTCCTGATGAGGCTGTGGAGTGCTGCTCAAAATCCAGCATCTGCTTGGCAATAGAAATAAACAGAGCAATGTCAGCAGAGCAAGCTGCAGGGCACACACAYGGCTATGAGCCCTGTCCAGGGAATGTGCACAGAAAGACCTTTGGTAGACTGAGATATTCCATGTTGATATCCCACATGCTGAGTCAACAGTGAAATCACTAGCATCACAATAAAACAGAGGTATTAGCAGTGTTTTCTAATGGCACCATTACTTAATGTGGCTTTTTAAATGGCTGAAAGGAAAATTAAATACATGGGATCTGTTTGCAACAGGTAATTATTTGTTTTAGTCTTGTTTTTGTGAMAATTTAGCACTCGATCCAGTTTGTAATTTCTTTTCCTGGTTTTTCATTCAGTAGTAGAACAAAAATCCCAAACACCCTACTATTTGCAYGGCCCTAAATTCTACCCTCCATATGTCTTGGAAAAAATACAGTTTAAGAGCTTGTCTGGTCCCTTTCAAATCCCCAACACTTGCTGTCTGCATTAGGGTCTTCTGATATGTATGAGGTGACTAATTGTCTTTCATTTATTTTGCAAGGATGCCTTTATTGTTACATGAAGTTGCCATCTGTCTATCTTGGAGGCGAGAGTCCCAGAAGATTTTAATCGTCAATGATTACATAGCTTCAGGTGCTTCTCTAAAGGACAAAGATTGGCTACTTTCCTGCCTGTGGCATGCCGAGACCGCTCCATCAGGCAGCTTTTGAGTGAAAGACTCACCCTGAATGGCTAGATCGCACTTCACCTCCTCCAAGCAGGGGCTTTGTGGAAGACAGGCTCATTCATTCAGATGGCCAAATTTAGAATATCTGACAAATCTGGTTTTAGGTCATCTGCTTCCTTGTTTTTCTTTAGTTTCTTCTACCTCACCTTAAATCCTTTTATCTTAAAAAATAAAGCAGATTGATGATCATGCAAATTTTTTCTTTTAAAATGAGAATTTGAAATGCTTCATTTCAAGGATGTCTAAGGAAGGTATTTCAGCTTACTGGAAATTTCCCCCTTTTTTTCTTAAAGTCAAGAGCAATTAGCTTAACTGGAACCATATTCATGAATAATATCCATTCCAGCAGAAAGCGTGTTTTTCACCAAATGTTACACATACATATGCGCACACAAAGTCAAGCAAATCCCCAAAGGTGCTGCTTATATAAGACATACTTCCCTCCCTTTACTTCTGCATGGATGACTACACTGTGGGATTTTTTTTTCAAAATGGGATAATAATTAGAAGTAGCCTCCATGTGAGTACTTCACGACCTTTGCAGCCAGAACTAGAATAAGCAGGGATGTGGTTTGGAGTGACTGCTGAACACACCCTTCTGTTTGTATTTTACAGGCATTGGTGCAGACCCCGGGCTCTGATTAAAGCCTAAAGATTAAAATGTGTAGAGCTGGCTGGCTCAGCCTCCCGGCTCTCCAGATTCAGGCAGCCCAGCATAGGCAGCACCAGCACCTCCTACCCTGCAGAATAAACTCCAATTCAAAAAACAAAGGACAAGTCCTTCTCAGGAGTGATGATGAGAGATCCAAGGCCATCCACAGGACACGAGTTTAAATCTGGCCTGGGCTGGCCGTGACCAAAAAGCCAGCACCGTCTGACAGCTGTCCCTGCCAGCGAGGGGGATTAGCTGTGCCAGCCTGGATGGCAGCTCTGCCACACTGTCCCCCCGGCCGGGCCCTGACACCTCGCCCTGTCTGGGACCATCCAAAGCATCCTGGCACGGCCAGGGCTCCAGGGCTCAGGCCCCTGCCCCTCATCTCAGCCTGGCCAAATGCAGACGCTGAAAGGTATGTGTGTGAAGCGGTGGGGAATAAAGCAGAATAAATCACCAGCAAAAGAACCCTTCACCAGAAAGATAAGGCAGACAGAGGATTGTAGGAAAACTTTAATATTGCCTAGCGACAAATTATTATTGTCCAAGCATTGGTCCTGAAAAAGTACATTGCTACACTTTCACCTTGGTGAGGCAGCATGTGCTTTAATTTATGAAAGCACAATCAGTACATTCTAATACAGGATCAAAAAGGTTGACTGAATTTGCTGATAAATTTTCAACTGAGACAGTGTAAAAATGAGACAATTTGCAAAATTCTGTCTGACTTCAATAAGTCAGTTCAAATACAGCCTTTAAAATGGACTTTGCTGAAGTGTGCCTTATAAATCAAGATCCAAATCACCCATATGCTTCTGCCAGAGCAGAACGGAAGGTCTAGAAGCAGAAAGTGGCACCTTCTGTGCTGTTTATAATGCTGAACCGGAGCAGCAAAGCCAGGCTGTCTCACTGCCCTGCCGTGCAATGCCAGCCCATGGCCCCGACCCTGGGCACCAGCACGGCCATCCATGGCAGTGGGAAGTGCTGTTGTAGCAAGGAATAGCAACAGAGCTGCCCAAAACTGCGCCCAGGGAAAAGATGATCAAGCTGCTCTAAATCCAGCCCACTCACAAACTGCGCCTCAGGAGGYAGAGCACGTACAGGGGGTGCTCAGAGCGGGTGCATGGAGGAAGGCTGCTGATTCCTCCTCTAGACATCTTGCTCCTCTGTGCCTCAATTTACTCATCTGAGCGTCAGAATGCTTAGCTCCCTCTAAGGGTTACTGGCAGAAGGATTTCGTATTTACACAGTGCTGAGGAAAGTGTTACARAACACTTTTTAGTGAGCAGCTGGAATGACATCCATTTCAGATCTGCTTACTTTCTCTCTTAGCCTTCTGGAGAGTTATAAAACAGTTTAATATTACCAATGACACCTGGCAGTGTTGAGCCAAATCTGGTTTTTTTCAAGGTTGATCACAGAGTTTACAGGGACCCAAGGCAGAACAGGGCTCCAGGCTCTCTGGAATTACAGAGYTCAGACAGGCTCTGAGTCACAGCCAGAGAGAAAGATCAAGCTCTGGCTCACAGAATGCCAAGCTGGTGCAGGGCTTTGAGCTCCTTCCAGAACACAAGTCCTAACGCAATCACTTACGTCGCTTTTACTTCCAACCCAACCTGCTCACCATTGTACTGATCACTTGGAGGAGCAGCACCTGAGCTTTGGCACCCTAAACAAGCTCAGTAGCACAGCTCCAGCCTTAAAGTGTTTGAAGGCTGTGTGCTGTTCCTTGTGCTTTAGCCATGCTCTTATTATAGAGACATTTACTCAGTTCCCTGGAGAGAACATGATCAAGTTTTAATCTGAGATACTCAGGAAAAGTGACAGTGCTAAACTTAAGGGATGTCAGCCAAGAATAAAAACAGATTCAAGCATAGCAGGAGGAAAGAGAGAAAGAAAAGAAGGGAAGAGAGAAAACAAATTTATTACAACAGCTGATCACATATGCTGTTTCAGAGSAGGTGGTATGAAAGACATGCAACATAATTTGCACTAATTAGAAGAACGCTGTCACCCCAGTGGATAAATATTTGAGATTTCAACACATGTGCTGTAGAGGTCATCAGCAGAAGGCCTGAAGAGAGGAACATATCATGAGTGGAAGCAGCTGCTCACACTCTGGTTTTCCCTGTAGATAACATAAATGACACTGATAAGTTGAGCACCCTTCAGAGAAACTTGACAAACAGTTTAAACAATTTAAAAGACCGAAGGAGACAAGAGGATGAATTCTAAGACAAAGAGCAAGTTCAGACATGAAAGTTTACTCTTACCTGGGAACCTGTAAGGGCCAGAAGGGGTTACTGAGGCTGGTCTTTGGCAGGTACGCTTCCAGCAATGGAAAATTAAYGTGCTCCTTGGCATCTCCTACCTCTCTACAAGTCATTATTTCTGCCTGYTGCTGATCAGAACAGCCTGTTTCAGGTTTTTCCCTTGGCACAGCCTGTTCCATGTTTTCAATTTTCCTTTTGTAAAGCACTTCTATCCAGCTTCCTCAGCACTACTTCTCACCTAAATGCCAGTCACTAACCCCTCTCTTTGAATGATCTGTTTGGCAATTGATGGGGCTGTTCTGGTAAAATGAGCTTCTTCCTGCCAAAGATAGCAACTGCTAACTCAGGACAGTTGTCATCTCTTTAATGGGAATTCCACCAGGCTGCAGAGGATTCTTTGCCGCTCTCTGTGGATTACTCTTGCTTCTATTATTTTCTGCTGGAAGACCAATATGTAAAAACTAATTTTAAATGGATTACTTGTTTTACAATCTGATTTCCAATTGAAACTAGTAGAAAAGAAGTTACATGGCTCTCAGCTGGAATTTCCTGAAGGAAATACAATCACTTCATCTCTGGAGACTGTTTCTAGCTAGAATCCTGTAGAGTAGATTTGATTTTACAAAGATTTGCCCAGCAAAATAAGGGATAGATGCAAAAGATCAAGCTTTTGTCATACATGTTTCTCGGTTATCTTTTTTGCCCAGAGTTCCAGCCTCCAACTGAGCCTGTTGCTCCATAAAGGGGGCAAAGTTGTCCATAATGGGTGAGGGAGATAGGTATCAGCCTGAGCAAACTGAATCCASTCCCTGCAGCTCTCTTGGCTCTACTCTCCATTCACAGACCCAATCGTGGTTCATTGGCTCTCTTGGCCTCTCTCAGAAGGACCAACAGAATCAAAGATGCCGAAGGTGCATGGTGAGAACATGGACCTGCCCTGTCCTGCCACAGCCCTCTCAAAGCAGGCAGGGAGTGCTTTATAAAGCACTGTTTGCTGAGGGTCCATGGAGCACACTTGTGCATCCAGAAAGGTCAGTGCTTATCTGAGAGCACACTCCGTCCTCCAGGTGTTACAGTACACTGAATCCCTCCACCTTATTCATCTGAACACAAACACCAGAAMGTTGCCCTAAAAGCAGTGTTCTGCATGGCATGGGACTGTCAGCTACTGCAGAGGTGAAAGCAGAGGTGAAAGGAAAAAAAAACAGATAAGTTGAACTGGCTGTAATTGGGAACTGAACCTAGGAAAGAGGGTCAGGAAATACTGTCTTGGCTATCTGTTTTGGTAGCTAGAGTTTCCCCAAAGTCCAAGGAGCCTTATTCCTCAGACAGAAGAAATTTTGTTTGTTTCACCAACACTAGAAGAGAGCACAAATATTTCTAAATCATGGAAAACCAGAGAAAATAAAACTGGAAGTATGAGGAATAACCATGTGATTCTTAGCAGGTGTTTTGTCTCATCAGTTCTTAAAGAGAGAAAATTATGGCATTTATATAATCTAGTCCAACACTAAATGATCCTTAAGATCAGAGATTTTTGGTCTGTATAATGTGATTTCTTCCTTTTGAAGATTAAGAATATTTCTTTGACTATTCTTTTTAATTGTGCATGTGCAGATCAGGTTATTCTTTTTCTCTTTGCTGCAACTGATGGCAAATTTTCTGTTCTCTAAATAAAATAAAAAAAAATCTGAACAGATGTGTGCCTTTTTGCCTCCCACAAATAGTGAAGAAAAATATATCAATTAATACATTTATTTGTATGCTCTGCAAATGGGGTGGATCAACAACATGTTGCCTGCTTCAGCTAACAGCAGCTTGGGAAGTGACAGTAAGCTGACCACTTTTCATCATGTGAAATTAGGTTGTTTGGACTGGATTAGATCAGATTTGCTCTGATCCATCTCGGCTGTTACTCACCACTTTGTGTTCTTTGAGATGGTCACAAAGACTCTGATTGTTCATTTTTTTCCAGCCTGACAAATCAGTGGCTTGCTTGCCTCTTTGAGTAGGTGTTAGCTTAAACCCCTTTTAGTCTCGTGGATGCTCACTGCTCAGTCACAATTCTATTGGAACAATTGAAAGCAGCTTTAAGGCTGTCTCAACCAACCCCTTCACTATTTTGGGGCAGAATTCRCCAGGCGCAGACAATCTGGATACATGTAGTTTATCCATTTACTTTCTAACCTGTTATTTTCCTGTTCCAGTTTGAGTTGCTGTTGCCTTTTTTTCCCCGTGTTGGTGTTCATTCTGTCAGCCAGTTAAACAAGTGGTTTTTTTTTAATTTTAATTAAATTTTGTCATCTTCAGTGTACTGCTGAAACATCAGCAGTGTAATCCCACAGTCTAACACCCAGGCCTCTAGTCTGAACAGTAGCCAAGTTGTTTGTTGCTGAGACCTGAAATATAACCATGTATCAGTGGTTTGAACTCAGACAGCTGTCCTGGAGCTAAACTTAACACCTGCGGTTCCTTGACTTACTGCACACCTGTAGAACACTTCAAGAGCTCCCAGRGTGCAGTATGGCTAGATAGCAAGTTCAGAGGAGGTCATACTGGCAGCTTGTCAGGGTCCAACAATTAAGCCCATCTAACGTTTGACATATTTAAGCCCCGAGAAAATCCAAATGTACAGCTATCATAACTAATCTCTTTGCTCCTTCACTGACAATCTGTGTGTGCTGCTTCTGCTGATCTTCCCCAGGGCAAGGGAAGAGGACAAACATTTTCCTATCCRCAGTACAAGGTGTAGTGGCACCTCTTGGCTGTGGGTTGTCTTTGCCCCTAGAGTTCTCCAGGCCACAAAGATTCCTGGAAAGATTATTTTTTTAGAGTTCTTACCACAATTTCCCACCAAGATCTTACATTATTACCTTGCAAATGTTTGCCATGTTCAGATTGCTCACACCTAAAAGAAGAAGCATCCAAAATTGCACCCCGATATCACTACTGTCACTTTTTTTTTTTTTTTTTTTTTTACTTTTTTTTTTTTTTTTTTTTTTTTTTTTTTTTTTGCAACATTCTTTATTATTATTAATGCTGCTTTGATTGACTTGCACTATAAGAGCACAAGCCTTGTTCATAAACAGGATCCCCTCCTCCCATCAGAGTGCTAGAAACACCTGTGAGAATGCATCTTTTTCTCCCTCCCTCAGGGCTTTTTAATTGAAGCAGGGGAGCATGTAACAGAAGTGGAGCTCATGGAGAAATGAGAAAGAATTGATTGTATGAGTTAACTATAGGCATTAAGAGTGGTTCCTAATTGTTTGAAAACCTTAAATGCATTGACAGAAAGCTCACTTGAGCTATCCCTGATTCTYATCATCAGATTCCCTTTAACTATTTGCAGCAATGGATTGGTTATAAAAAAGAGACTAGCAGCCTTCTGGTTTGGGCTCTTGGTGTGATGGCTGTACAAAGTCACCGAGGCCTTTACCAGGGAAAGTCAGACAAAGAGACACTGATGGCTTGCAGCTCATTTAAARTAGAGGTGACAGATATAAGGTAAARCATGCTGATGARCAAGAGTAGGTAAGGAGAGAGGARTTCAKCTGTGGAGCATCCCAATGGTGTGGTCAAGGSGCACCATTGAGTCTGAACTGCAAGTGCTCAAACACACRAYTTTGTGTCTCCTGCATGAGATTCTTTGGAAATCAAGAACACAGCTGCCTGTTACCCTGGAGTCCCCTTTCATTTCTGTTTTAAGAAGGCAGAACTATGTCCCAATTGAGAAGCTGCAATCTTACAGACTCTCGCTGCCAAAAGGRAGTGTCTCTGCTGATGAGAGAACTGCTTTGGAGGTAGCAGGAATGAGTCAGTTTATTCTCTGGGGTTTTTCTGAAGATGCAYGAAACCATCTTCATGGTTATGACGTGGTCATATCTGCAGGCTCTAGGTTATACCCAGGAGAGCTGAATAGGACTTTTTWAAACAGATGTTTACTTCTTCTTCTTCTGGCTTTGTTGGCTAAAGACTCCTGGTAAATAGGCTTCTAATAAATTGTTTGGGGCAAATCCTAGTCTGTCTTGGGATTTGACCAACAAAAAAGAGTTACTGATCATGGTATCAATTGTTTCTRCACAGGGGGTTTTATTCAGAAACCCTGATGTTAGTGGATTAAGACCCAGAGGCTCAAGGCTGTGCAGTCAAGAAAAGCACCAGCAGTTTCCCCATCCCTTCGAGATCAGGCTCCTAACATTAAACCATTTCTTGTTTCTGAAGTAGTAGATACTTTTTTGGCAGCACTCCTGCAATCTAAGGAAAGCAAAAGCTTGTTGCCAGTATTCTGGCTGAATTAAAATGGGATTGGCACAAAAGTTAGGTTGAAATAACCTATGCAGATAATTCTATCTGGCAGCAAATAAGGTGTTGTTTATAGCCACATTAAGAAGCGTGWGAATGCAGGGGTGGAGCTCCTCAGTGGATTTTGTAAAGAAAGCAAGAAATGCAAGAGAAGGAGACTTGCCTCTTGCCAGCCTCAGGCAAAGAGTCAAACTTGTGAGGGAGCAGCCTAGAGGACAGAGCTGCTGAGAAACACCCAGCCCCCTGCACAAAGAAATGATCATCTGTGTTCCTCCTTCTTTCCCACAGCACAGCAACGCCTGTGAAAAATTACAGCGCATTGRCCACGGCACAACAATTTTAAAGCTGCATTTAACACACTTGCAATGTATTCAGCTGAGGGGTTTTTTCCTGTCTAGTAGTGAGGGTTCTGAAAAGCCCAGAACTTCAGAAGCTTTCTTCATAAATTCTACTTGAAAGTTATATTTTTAGAAATAATTTATTTTTAGAACATACTTTGCCAGCACAAGTAGGGTTTGGAGCCTCTCTGGGCTGGCCACAGGTATGAAAAGCCAAGCCCTGCCTCAAAAAATGCAAGAACTGAGGGAAATACAGAACACAAAAAGGRTTTGAAAAAATTTGCTACAGCCGAGTCTAATTGACATATTAAAATGCAAAGGTGTAATTTTTCTCCAAAATAGATTTGAAACCAGGAGATAAAACTGGTGTGCCATGCCTGCACTTCCAAAAAGCCTGCTTACATGCCCTATGGAGAGAAATGAGAGAACCAGGATGTCACTTGTTTCCATGTGAGAATGTACACAGGTATATTATGTATGAATGCACAGGAGAAAATAATATACACACATTTATATATGTAAGCATGTGCCTGTGTACATATTTATAGGTAAGCAGATAYTTTCAGTCCCCTGAGCCATAAGTGAATTACTGGTTGCGATGCCTGAGGGCATCGGTGAGTTTCAAAGGCAGGAGGAGCTTGGCAAAGCGGCTGCTGGAGAAGGAGCTGGCAAAGGGGCGGCAGCAGCTGCTGCGGACAGGAGTAGGAGGCTGCAGCCAGAGCTGTGCAAATTCCTCGCTTGCATTCCTGTCTAGGCAGGGAGAAATGGAAAAACAGTTTTTTTGTCCAAAGTGAAACTGCTGGACTTGATTTCTTCTTGACTATGTCACTATAGCAATGAGAGAAGGGGTAAAACGAAAATGGGCAAAGAGCTTTTCTCTGGTGGAATGCAAGGACATGGAAACTCACAGCCAGAATCATWCTGAGGGGATGATGGGATTGGCAAGATGCAGAGAGAAGATGCTATTACCAGGCATGGTTTATATGAGTCAGAAGAGAATAATAGAGGTATTACAATGCAGAAAAGATGAAGACAATGAACTCATGCTAGTGGAGAATGTAGTTCAGCTGCCCATCTCTCCCTCCTCCCTGATTTCTTTTATGAAAAGAATCAAGACAATCTTACAGGGAGGAGTGAGGGAACTGGTCCAAACCCATACTGCAGCAGTGATATGGATGGCTGTGATAAAAGAGAAGAATAAAAAAAGAGGGGTGAAAAAATGCACAAAGGAACAGACTCGATGGAAGAAGAATGAAGGTGCCTGAAGAGCAGAGGGAAYGTGGAAAGACAACATTGAGAGAAAGAAAGGACACTTGCAGCAGTGAAATAATAGATTACTGTGACTGGCAAACACAATGTCTGAAAGAAGAAACCCCAAAAGCTGCAGCAAGAGTGGTATTAAGGCGTTTATGTGAGTAATACTGGTCTGTCTGGGATCAGTTGAGAAGCATCCTAGGATAAAAAAGAACATGCTTTACATGATTATCAGGCTTATGCTTTATTATGTTTACAGTTTCACATTTAAATTACTTTTTCTTTTCATTTAAAACAGCACTATTATATTTAGACTTCCATGTGTTAAACAACTTCATACAAAGTCATTCAGAGCATCTTGCAAGTTTGAGATCTTAAACTAGCATTCAGCTCCAGAATGACCAGAACCAGASAATTAAGAACCTGATTCTCTTCTCAGATGGCTAGCAAGGAAAAGTACCTGTAAACCCAATGGAATTGTATCAGTGTAAAATAGATGGGAGTGAAAGGCGAGTCAGTTCTGGTTGTCCACAGAGAATGGTTGTAAACAAGGTGTCAACACATTTCCTCCTGATGCTGATATGAAGGCCTTGTTAACACACTGTGATGACACTTGAATTGTCATGGAGCTGCATCACTCGTTTTCAGAGGACAGATATGTCAAGATTTTAGACAGGCTGAAAGTAGAGCTAGATCTGCTTATAATCATGCATGACCAGCTGCTCAGAAGCAGTAACAGCTCTATGCGTGAAGCAGAGCGCAGAAGTGATGAATGCACATAGCAGTCCGCAATTGGAGTACACTTAAATATTGATCCCAGGCTAAACAGTCTGGAGAACTGTAAGTCTTCACAAAATTGAAATTATACCAGGGAAATGGCTGACATTGCCTTGCTTATGCATATAGAACTGTTATCAAGCATTTACTGTGCTAAGACAATAGGAAGAGTAAGTTTAAATAAAATTAAATGTCCCAGATAGCTTGTCCCAGAAAATTTACTTCAGACTTTATGCCTAGCCTGAAAAGCACAGATGAGAAAGAAAACAGACTTCAAAAACTTTGTCAGAAACTTCATGTGCAAAAATAGAAAGCTAAAGTTTTAACAAATGATTGCTGGTTCACGAACACAGGTCTAATTTACAAACCAGCAGCTTTACTGAAGAAAATGCATCCAGCTAAATATATATTGTGATATCAAACTCCCCAGCCAGCCCACTGAAAAACTCTCATTAGTTTAAAAAATGTACGATTTTTTCAGTACACTAAGAACTCCTTTATCCACAAAATGAATTGCTAAATTTGTTCTCATCTTTGATATTTAATTCTGTGAGGAACTGCTACCTTTTTGTCTCTAAGACATTTCTTTGTGTCATCCATATAATGACAGAAGCAGCGTCATTTTCCAGTGTTACACCCTCCCTCCAAGCCAACAGCAGAGCTATATTTGGAAACATTTTTGATTTGCAGACTGTCTTTTATATGGTCACCCATGAAGCTCAAGAAGAAGATACTCCTTTCCTAAACAAAATGAAAACAACCTTTTCCTCCAAACTGCTGTTTGGAATTTCCTGATTCATTGTACTTGCAGAGCTAGACACTTTTAAATGAACCACAGGTACTGGTGAAGTTCACTAGAGGTGTCTGTGTCTCTTTCTTGATAAGAGAAGCAAAAAAAAAGGTTAATTCACACTGGGAACCAAACTTTAGGATGGCTTATGTTGGCAGAGAAACTCCACCTCTCCCAGCTCTGTATTAGGAAGATGTAGGACATATTCCATGCAAAGGTTTACTTGGTTGCTCAACAAAACAGAGGCAATCAGAATAAAATTATTTCCTGAAGAAGATTCTGGAGAGAACATGTTTTTCAATAGATGGTGTGTTCTCAGTAGCCTGTAACTGTGACATTCCCAGAAAGTGGCTGAATTTTGCCTATATCCAACTTTTTATACTAAATGGTGCCAAAAAAAWTTGCTTTATACGGCAGATTTTAATTATTATTCAACCAGTGACAAACATACTRCTGCCATGCCCTGGTCAGTCATGCTGGTTCTTCAAGCAGTGCCCCTTTGTGCTGATTGACCTTGATGGACTTTGACACCACAAGATTCAAGGAAAAAGAAATTCCATAGTTAACGTTTTGGAGAAGCTTGAGATTTAATAGACATAGCCTGAAGCTGAACCATAATTGCTGCATATGTACCTGTGATAGCTTAATCAGGCTGATTTTAWTTTTGTATGGTTAGCTTCTAGATACTAAAAAAAGTAGTAAAATATAAATGGGAAGTGAGCTCCTTGGTATTCACTGMTATCAATAATGTGCATTCTATCATCTTTATTTAGAAAAACAATATTCTGATGTTTATCCTRTGATTCTCTAATCTTAGGACCACACTTCATCTGCTTCTTCCATTGATGATTTACAAGTGTGCTGGGCCAAAGCCCCAAGGACTAACTCAATGATGAGCAGAACTTCGGTCTTCCTGCCCATCCCCAACAGACAAAGTAACAGAAGCCCAGAACATGTTTTTGAATGCCAACCATCAGAGCCCATGGCCATGTGAGTTTCTGTGTCCATCTGCCAGAATGCCTCCAGGGCCTCCTAAGGGCTGAACAGCCCTGCCTCTGTGCCTCAGCCAAGCCTGGTTAGACTTGGCCAAGCTCAGAAATACTCAGGCCCTTTCAGAAGAAGCGTGAGACTCCCTCGGAGACCTCTGGATCTTTTCCTCATGCAACAAGTGCCCTCTTGGTGTGTTAGCATGCGTTCTGCTCCATTCCTGCTCTCAGCCTTTCCCCAAAGTGTGAGAAGCTCTGGCAGGAAGCCGAACAGATGATGGTGCCTTTCTGGATCTGGGCGTTCGCCGATGCCTGGCTTATTGACAGGAGAGGCCTGAGCAATCAGGAGACTGTTGTTTTTCTTCATTTCCTAGTAAATGCCTGAATATCCAATACCACATAATTAATTTGTAACTGCCTGATCTGAAATGCTTTGTAACACACACATTTGTTTCTCTTCTCCACATATCTTATTTCAATTCATGTTTCCCAGTATACCTCTGGATACTTGCAAGCCTAAGTTCCATTGATACTAATCTCTCTCCTGGCTGTGAAGAGAGGTCTCAAAAAGGTAATAAATAATAGTTATTACCTCTGTGAGCTCTTTCTCATTGCCATGGTTGTGTGAAATCATGTGAAGTGGTCTCAGTGTACCTTGTCTAGTCCCATTCACGTCCACAAACACTGGCAAGCAATCTTGGTGTGTTAATCTATTTTTCATCTGTTAAGCACTTGGTTTTGAATTTCACCCTTCTTCTATTCAGCATGAAAAAAGCTTCTGGAAGCATGGAGGATAGAGATTCTCTATTTTTGTTGTTGTTGTCGTTGCTGCTGCTGCCACTGCTGCTTTTGATTGTTTGTGAGAATCTACAGAAAATGTTTTTCTTGTATTCTGGTACTTTTATTTACCTAAAATTACCTCAGTATTTCATAAAGATTTTCTGGAAGCAATGAAAACCAAAGATATAATAYTTAATATCGTACTTAAAGGCAGCACTTGACTTCTGTTCTGGTGTTGGAAAGATGTTTGAGTTTATGTGCTCTTTGGAAAGATTTTATTTCCTCCCATTGGCTGGAAGTTTTTGAATGAGYCTTTTCCTATTACATATTTATATCATGTACATCACATACTTTACATGTTTACTCTCAACATCTTTTTGGTCTGACTATGGTATATGAAATATAAATATAAAATAGATACCAAACAAATAACTTTATTTTGTACAAACAAGGATTTTATTTCACTTCATTGAGAGTTTTTTAATGTAGTGCTTAAAACCTCCAATGTTCCTGTTGTTAGACAGAATAAAATGGAATATGATCAGATCTGAAAAAAGGGAGGCACAGAATGGAATAAATTGGATCCAAGTTGCAGGGAAAACAGATGCAGAATAAAATGAGCACTTTTTCTATCCGAATAAAATAATCTTTTCCAGCAACRTGATGCTACATGTAAAGGCAAGATAATTAGCTTTGATATCAGGATGAAATTAGCTGCAGTATCATACATTTCTTTTGAAATCAAATTAAGAGCTAGAAAAATAAATGAGGTTATGCTCAGAACTAAATGGCTAATAGATCTTTGAGGCAAGATTTTTGTCTTGTTAATTTCTGAGTTACATATTTATTTTCTGCTTTGGATGGTGAAATATAATCTAGCAGTCAGACAAACATGATTTTTGGCTTGTGTTTTTTGCATTCTTAGCTTAAGTAATTTTTCTCAAGAATCAAAGCAACCTGATTTTTGCAATCAATAGAAAGAATGTTAGGTTGCTCTACAGAGTAGCAATCACAATATAAATTACTATCAGCAAGTAAAATATGACCTGTGCAGTGGAGGAGTGAGGACTGTTAATGTCCATTCTGAAAAAAAAAACCATATATATCCTGTAAKTTTTTATTATTTATTGGTCTTGAAGTATTTACTATTTTTATTGAATGYATACATGATAAATCTTACTTTGTTTACTGATCTCACAAAAAAAATGATATGCAATACAAATGCAAGAGGAGCCTTTGATAATCTAGGTGGGGAGCTGAAATTCGGTAATACAGGGCACTGAAATCAGACACAAAGTGCTTCAGACCAGAACTAATTGCTCGAAGTTGAAGCTGGACAAGTTCAGACCAGAARTAACGTCAAAGTATAGTAACAATGGGCATAGTCACTGAAGTTCAACACACAGGGTTTATGAAGAATTCTCTATCACTGGGAATATGATTGATTGTTTTTTAATATATCCTCTATTTTCAGTACTGATGTGGGGTCTAAAGAAAGATTTTTCTTTAGTGAGTCCTAGAGCATGTATTACACAGGTCTTCAGACCAGGTGATCACCATAGAGCTATCTGAACTAAAAATCTATGAATCTGCATGTTGAAACAGCTTTGAAATCTGTGTGCTGATGGGCACTTGTCCCAGGTAGAGATGAAAGTTCTGGGTTAATTTACATTTTGAYCCCTTTCATAGTTTCAGAGCTTCTGCTGTAGAATGCTCTCTTGACCCGCTTTTGCTGTAGTCTCCATTTCTGACAATAGCTACATTATCCTATATCCTTTTCACTTGCTGTTCAGATGCTGTTGTACAAGGTGAACTTTGAAGAGACAGTCTAGGTGCTGAAGCTGTCTAACAAGAAAAATGCCTGTGGGCTGAAAATAGAATGGTTGATCTAGATCTGGCTGATAGATTGGTTACACAAGGAATATCTCAGTTGATTTTCAAATACTCAACAAGGACAAGACTCTGATAAAAGAGCATTGATTAGGAAAGCTTGCAAGCTAAAAGAACAAGTAACAGAAAGGAGATCAAAGTCACCAGGTAACTCAGACTTGACTGATTCTTGTCTACAGCTATAACTGTTTCCACTTTACCATCAGTTAGATGTGTGGGGTTTGTATCTTTTTGACAGATTGGTTAGAAAGACAAAACCTAAAGAAAGATCTAAATTACCAAATAGAGCTGTCAACTTTTTGTGTCAGTAGTGTGTGATTGGTGATTCCTGGAGATCCAAGTAGTTTGTTTCCTTTGCACCAAAAGTGAGAATGAGTCTTCCTGACCCATTCTCGCGGTTTGTTATGTTTAGGGTATCAATCCATTCTTCCACAAGGTAACAATTTCTTTCTGAGGAACTTGTTTGTGCCTGTCAGATTCTTTCATATTGCATATGTAAAGGGTATCCAATATGTTGTGAAAAAGTCTTCAAGAACAGACAGATTCCTTGGTATTACTAAATGGCATAGGAAACCTTAACTGTGACTGCATGCAGTCTATTTATTCATGGAGAGAGCCAGCTTCCCAGAACTCTGCTCCACAAACATTTCCACCGATCCCTTCAGTCCACACCTCCTTATCCATGCTGTGCACTCACTTGATACTGACAGGCCATGTCACATACTGAATTCCCTGGTTTCCCTCTCAATCTCAACACATCATTCTTSCTTACCACATCCTTCCCCTGCTCCTGGCATTCAGTACTGTCGGCAACAGCATCAAAGTCTGCAAAGCCTCAAAAATGAAAAGATGGGGCAATCGTAGCCTAAGGGGGCAAAGTCACAGACAGTTGAGAGTGGGAGGAAAGGTTAGGGCTTGTCATGGATGTGCAAAGATGCTCTCTCCCCAGCACCGCTGAGGAGAGAGYCCCATGCAGGCTTGCAGCATTCATGTTATTCTTGCCCAGGGCTCTTGCTAAAATTAGTGTCAGTCTCAGGAAACATGCAACCCTTAAAGATACAAAGTAAAWTTTTTTTTGTGAGCACTGAATATATGTGTTATGAACCAATGATTAAGAAGCATCAAATCACTGATTTGAAACAGATTTTAAAGAATCAGATTCAAGAAATGTAGTTATGTTGTCTGATCTAATATCACTGGGAACAGTAGAGCAAAATCATGTTTCCTAATTACAGCTGGATGGAGAGTGCATTTATTTAAAGCTCTACCATAACTGTGCTGATACTGAGCATTCCCATTCAGGGCACAGAGAATTCCATGTTCGCCATRAAGTCTGTTACATATAAGTTACTCTCATAACAGGTACTCCTGCTATGAAAAAAGCAACACCAGGATTTTCTGTCTACTTCCCCAGGATCTGTACCAAAATAGAAATTACCTTCAAAAACCCCTCATGAGAAGAAAAAGGAGGTCTTGACTTATTGTGAGCCATATGGGAAAAAAGGACTTAAGCAGAGTGCTTCTGCTTCTTTCTCTCAGCTGAAGATGACAGTAGTCTGGTTGTTTTTCAAACTTTTACATTAAGGATTGCTTATACCTAGGTGCAAAAAAAGAAGAAAATCCCAAACCAAACCAACCCTTGTATGACATGTCTGACCTAAGCTGACAAGCATACTGTATGGGTGATTTATATTTAGAGCAAGACCCAGAGGTGTCTAAAGCAATCTACTTTCAAAAGCAGAAGTTGTCATATTCTAAATCTGCTCTTAAAGAAAACTGGACCTCAGTGCTACTTTCAGGATAAAGTATACAACACTCAGAAGAAATGGCAATGTCTGAGAAAAAACATGTGATGTCCAGAGCTCAGTGAGGCACCTGATGTCATGACACCTTAAGCTTTTAGATGATTGGTCAAAGCAGTTTTGTTTTAGTCAGTGAGTTGTATGAATAGCTTTAATACAACTAAGACATTCCTCCACAAGTTACTAGCAAGTGCATTGATTGTAGATGGCTTGGCTTTTGGGGAATTAGATTTGCCTTCTTTCAGTTGATGCTTGTGGCAGAGGTGTTGTGTTGGTGCTGTTTTCTGAGCTGATGTCTTCCTCACAGCTGCTGGAGCCACAGCACGTCCCTAGGGCATGTCCTCTGCCCAAGCTCCTGTCTTTTGCAGCTACTGTCATTTCAAAGACTTCACATCACAGTGCTTGGGGAACATGGGAAATGAAAATGCCTCCTTCTGTGAGATCTGCTTGCTTAAGGTTAACTGTTGTTTTTTTCCCCCAAGCAAATGTTTCCTGGGGACGTGTTCAAAGAATGTCATGTTTCATGCCTGAGATATTCTGTTGATCCTCAGTTACCCTCTCATGTAGACAATGGAGGATTTTACTCCACAGTGGCAAAGGGTTCAAATTTTCAGAATAGGTGAAAATAAATTGAGGAAGTTTCTTCTCTCCATACTGATCTGCATAGCAAAACTTCTAAACATTTATGTCTTTCTCTATAAAGACCATGAAGCACTCAGGTGTTCTGCCTGATATTGATGACCTCTCTGATTGGCCTCCTTGTCAAACAAGTTCCTCTCTACTGCTATTAACTCCCTTTAAGTGAGCAGGGAGGGTTGTTATATCCAACTTGTGTTGTTTCAGTGCATCTAATGATTTAGTTGCTGAGTATTTACTCAGAAACCTTATTTCTCAAGGGATCAATGCATTTTGATCACTTACCTTTCCATTTAAAAATACAAATGTGCACATATATGAAGCAGTGTGCAAACCTCTTTGTACTTCAACTTTCAGGCTGAAAAGAGAAAGCTCTTCTGAAATGAATGCCACGAGAAAATCCTAGGAGATGGACCAATTTTGCATTCTTACAGGATTTGGGAAAAGCTGTGGAGCAGTGTGAAGTTTCTATTTTATGTCTTGGAGGCAGCAACCCCAACTGTGGCTAAAAGCCAGAAGATGAAAATTATTTGTGAAACTACATTACAAAAATAATCAGCTATCCTGGCCAGAAGTGTGCTCCCCTGTTATCAGCTCCTGTGCCTCCTGTGCCTCTGGTTTGTTTCCTGTGGTTCTGTCAGTTTGCCAAGGGACACTTACATTTCCAAAATAAAAAAAAAAAAAAGAATGAAAAAGTTAGTAGCACATACTGATACTGAATTACTTCATTAAAAAGCCAGGAAGGAACACTTGCTATGAAAAAAAGTTTTCACTTTCATTTTGGCAGTATATACACATTACCCCTTTGTTCAGTGTCGCTCCCCATATACTGAAGATGTTTTAGTTAGACCTCTGTGGTAACCTCACATCACACATGGCTGGCCTTACATCTCAGAAATAGACCATATTCTTGAAATTGCTGTTGAGGTAAGTTACCAGCCTGGCAGCCCATTAAAACTTCCAGAAATAGGCATCTCTTTGCTGTCTGGATTAATCTTTATGTACACAGTGGTCAAGGAATTAATTTATTTGACTATACCATTTTGGGGTATTAGGTTCAGAAGCTCTGAATTGCTGTCAGTTGCAACAAGTGTTTCTGGGAATGTGGAGTCCCTCACGCTATCTGGTTATCTCACAGTGACAAGAAACTTAGTGTGCACAAGAAGCTTGGTGTGCCTTACTGAACAATTGATGTCGAAGGAGAAAATATTTTCCACAAAGCTGATTGGGAAGATGTCACTGCACCATGAACACCCAGATGCCAAGTAACGTTTATTTGATAGTCCTCCATGCCAACAAAAAACATAGCAGTGGAAGCAGAGACCTGAGCACATGGGAAGAACTCATCCCTACAATTGCAGAATGGATAAATCTATTAAGTTGGGAAGGGAGAGAAGGAAGGACTCAGAAATAAATGGATAATAGAATAAAACAAAATAGCAAAAGATTGATTGACCTGAAGACCTTTCAGGAAATCAGTTACTTAGAAAATTTAAATTTACTTCTTCCTTTTTTTTTTTTTTTTTTTTTTTTTTTTTTTTTTTTTTTTTTTTNAAATTTTCCTATCAAGCCCTCAGTTCCCTCTTCAACAGGTTGTCAGTAGCTGGGTTCCCATTCCCCTGCTCCTCCTTGTGCTGCTTCAACTCTCATGGATAAATGCCTAGACACAAATTCTGCAGCTGAAGGGGTAGGACTAGCACRGAGACCTCAGGAAAGAAACTGAAGTGGCAGTGTGTTATTTTCATTAAGGAAAACCCACCTGAAATTTTGCTCAGCTCTCCTAAGACCACTGATACTGTCCAGTCATTCTCTCACACTTTCAGCTCTCCTTTTCTCTATCTGATGCCCTGCAGACAGCAATCTTCCAAAGGAAGATTCATCCAATCTTCATCCAATCTTCTCCCACTAATTCCTGGAAGGGAACAGCYCTGTAATGGCATCACTTCTTGAGAGACAGAGCAGTGGCCCATCTTCAGCCTCCTCACTCACAGAAAGACAACACTAGGAGAGCAAACAAAGACCAGAAGGAGACAAAACATTGAACTAAAACAGGAGAGCACAAGTGGAAGGAGCACTGAATGGAGAGACAGAAAAAGGCAAAGGTCACACTACTGGGAAGCAAATGTCAGAAAATAAAAGATGATTCTATTTTGCTTCTTTGTTTCATCCTCTTTCCTTTTTATATGTGGCTTTTCATAATCTTTTTTCATGTTATCTTTTGTACCCTAGTTTTCGTCCTTTCTTGCCTCTTCAGTTTTTACTTTTTCAGTGTGTTTTCTGTTTACAGAAATAGATCATTAGCCTTTACACACAGAATTTAAACTCTGAAAATACTCATCTGATTGTTAATATTCACCAAAACTTTTTGTATTGCATGACTGGGGAGACAGAATACTACTGTGCTTTATGCAACATTAAAAAAAATCAAACATCTTTTAAAGTCTAGTCTCACAGCAACATTGTTTCTCATTTTTAATTTCTCTTTGAAACACTTTCTGACCCAGCGAATAATGAATTCCTGTTTCCATATTCAGCCGCTTGCAGTTTGTTGCACACCTTCAGAGGCTGAAGTCCAGTGCCCTGAACTTTGCCAAATGAGTTTTTTTGCCATTATTTTATTGCACAGAAGGGGRTGTGTGCCTGTGGTGGCAGTGGCTCTTTTTCTCTAAAGAATACAGAGGTAATATCTTCAAAAGGTGTTCTTGAACTGGCAAGCTCATGCAGGGGGAAATCTGGGTATTTGTGTCACCTATGGTTTCTGTCTCTGCTTTGACACCRCAGCACACTTTGCCAATCATTAGAATGGGCATTGGCACCTATCTTTTCTGCCACATGTGATTTTCTTTTATGACCTAGGTACTTAATAGGCCTAGCTCCACATATTAATATTGCCCATTTTGCACACAACTAAATCCGTTTATAGGAACTTACCTGTAGGTAGCAGGTAAGTGCTCTGCCTTTCTGCAAATTAAAATTAATGTCCCATCTAAGGAAAAGAAGTGCTCTATAATTTAAAGCTGGGATCCTAATCACAGGTGGAACTGCGTGTATGTGGTCTTTTTGAAATCACTGGGATTCATTTTACCAATAAAATAGCACATACACTGAAGTGTCCCCTTGGGCCTCTTTTCTCTTTTTCTCTATCTGTAGAATGTCTGCAAGAATTTTCCTTTGTTTACTTAATTTTCCAAATCATACAATGATTTGAGTTTCATTTTTCTGAATTTATTGTGAACTATTTGTGTGTTATTGTGCACATCTATTCCTTTGGAAGGAGATTACAAATCATGATAATAAATTAAAGCTTCTGTTTTGTTTTCACATCACATGTTATCTATTCTTCTTTTCCCACTCTTCACACCAGAACACACACATCCTCCAAGCATTCACGTAGCTGCATAAATGAGAGGCTGGACAGCTTAGGGTACTTCCACACCAAAGAACCAGTAGTAAGGTACTGAAGAGGATGCTAAGATCCCTCTGAACTTTCTCTCCACATTAGGAATACTTGTCTGCACATCCATTCTTGTTACTAAAATATCAGTCTGACCATGYTCACTTGAATTTTTTTTTACACTTCTGCAATAGAGAAGAGTAAGCATGCTCAGTACAGAAGGAAAAGTACCATACATGTTACACATACTATTCTTAGGAAACATGGTCAGGGGCTTCTCTCATGTACATTCAAGAGATGCAGTCTGTGTTTTCCATGGTTAGCCCACGAAGRGTTTACTCCTTGCAAAAGAGGGAGCTGAAGAACTCTTCACAGTTGTCTGATACCTTCAGTTCCCACTCAGTTTAATTCAGCACATCAGGTTGATTCTTTTTTTGTTGCCCTAACAAACCTTGATTATATTTTAATGAGAAAGCTCTTTCCCAGCATGTATCCTTAATTTTGCTTTTCAGCAGGTGGCTCATGGTTTTACTCAAAAGCCACCATGTAAATCCTGACAGTAGATTATACTAGTTAATAATATAACACTCAAACCCTGGGACTTAATTATTCATTTTCCTTTTATTATTGATAAATTCTGCCCAGAGAAAGCCTGGGTGAGGAAAAGAASTTGGTCAGAGCTCTTTCTGGATTCTGAGTTCCTTTGACCTGTTATCTTTTAATTATGCCTCCGTTTTGTGCTTTCATAGGGCATTTGTGCTTTAATGAGCCTTATCACAAGTGAGTGAAATATGTAATTTCCCAATTTCAGTACACCCTATGAGATATTTGGCTCCCTGACTCAGGGGACCTGAAACTTCTCAGCACCTGACAGAATTAAATCCMAGCTTCTATGAAACACTGCTGTGAAGAGTAGCTGATTCCTGTAAGTCCTTTAAAGTTAAGTCTGTTTCATTTCACATGTGGAATTGGACRAGCAAAGGTTACCAGTGCTTCAAAAGCTGGGACTAACCCCATGTGTGAACAGCTGGTTTTGAAACTAAGTAGCCCACACAATGAGTGTAAGAAAGATTACACCGAGCTTCTATATTGATTTTGAAGGTGGTTAGAACAGGAAACAGAATTCAGAAATGACTTGAGGTTTAACAAGTTTGTGGTTTCTCTCTGAAACAGTTTGATAGAAATCCTAAGTTTCTTCTGCAAACTAAACTTGCAGTAACAGTTGTTTCATAGGATCTTTTTAGCAAAGACATACATTCAAGTGACATGAGAGCCAGTAGTTTTAATTTATGTCTCTGCAATTATCACAGCTTCCCCCAGCATAGCTGGGGGAACAGAGGAGCTTCATGACATGGTGGGAACGGTCCACAGAAGAAGAGCCAAAGACACATACATAATTTCCTTTTTTTCTTCTTCTAGAGGTTCACTTTTCTCCTGAGTACATAAAGAAGGGTGTGCCATCAGCTGAAAAGATTTAACCAGCATTAGGCTTCTTCCCTGAGATTACTTTTATATTAATGCTACTCCACTGACTCCATCAGAATTGCTTCTGCTGTACRAGACAGGAAAACAGGAATCTTTCTCCTCCCATTACACATGCTGGGAGTATACACAAAGGAATAAGTCTAATATTTCGATGAATATTAATTCTTTAAAAATCCASAAGTTACATAGGAAATATATAATACAGGAATTTAGAAATATTGACATAGTCTGGTGAAAAGGAAAAGCATTTTATTTAATATGCAATTTGACAGCATTAAAATACAAATATATTGTGGGATAATCTCCCACAAAATAGCTGTGAAGAATAAAGCAGAAGAATAAAAATTACTTACATGCCTGCAGACTTACAGGATCTCTGAGATTCTTTTCAGGATGTACTCACTGACCACTAAAACATCCTTTGTTGTGTCTTCGTACTGTAATAGAAATTGTGAATTGTGTGTTCTTGAACAGCAGTTCTTAAACCCTTGAATACAGAATGAAGTTTAACCTCAACAGAGCACACTGGAATGAAAACCAACAAACATTCTGAACCTGGCAAGCCAGTTTAGCTTCACATACCCTCACGTCAGTATGAATACGTACTAGCAAGTTGACTTGTGGCAGTAACTCTGCACTCTTGCTCTGAATACATAACTTCATCTTTTGTAATTGCATTGAAATACAACTCATTTTAAGTTGCAGATGCTCTGCTGGGAATTTTTTGTTTCTGAGAACAGCAGAGAGAGGGTGGAGTTGCAAACCTTACCTGTGCACCACACAGTGAAGTCCGTGTTTGAGAGCTGGTCAAGTCCTGACTGGTGTGCTTTCTATCTGCAGTGCTAGCATTTGTAGGTTGCTGTATTTTGAAATGCCTGAACTGCTCTCGGAATGACCTGCTGAAAGACAACACTGTAGTGTACACAGTCCTGCTCACGCCTAAATTATCCACAACAAATTAATGAGAACCTGGTGTTGATTGTGTTCAGGCTGTCCTGAGGCAACCACTTACAGGGCTTAAGGGTTTACTTTTAAAATACATATTACTGACTGAGACAACAGGTTTGGACCCATGTTTAATTAATGATGAGGCATATTCTAAGTGTTTTAACGTCTCCAGCTAAGCAACTAAAGTCTGCTTCACAAAAACATTTTAAAAGATGTTGAGAATGAGTAAAGATCTTCCTTCATGAAAATCATGCCTAGTATGAAGGGATGATTAAAAGGTGGCAGAAAACCACATTTTTATTTCCTATGTTCTAGGCTTGTCTTACTTCTACTTTTCATAGAATCACAGAGTCATTTAGGTTGGGAAATACCCTTAAGTTTATCAAATCCAAAAACTAACCTAATACTACCAAGTCTATCACTAAACCATGTCACTCACTAGGTGCCATGTCTGCCMACCCATGACGTTTGAGGAGCCTTTTATTTGCTTTACCTAGTGGTCATTTATCTACAGCCAAAATAGTTTGCAGTGCCTGGTGAGAATGGACAGAGCATAGCAAGGTGCTGAACAATCGTTGTATCCGTCGCTGTGGGAGCCCCACAGTGTCATAACCGCAGCTTGGGCCATGCATGGCTTCTCAGGAATTCCCTGGTGTCTAGCCACATAAACATTTGCTAATACCACAGTGGCAGAGATGCTTTGTGACTGACCAGTCAGCCTTGCTCACCCTACAACTACATACCGAAGCCCCATTTAATGAACCCTAACTCCTCCACTTTGGAGAGGTAAGTGGACTGGCACAGGAGATCTCACAGGGCTGCTAAGGAGGTACAGTGCTTCAACAAGGCAAGTAGATATGAGCTGGGTCCCCAGGCAGCCTGACAAACAGACCTCATCAACCCCTCACAGTCTGCATAGAATTAATATCTGTCTTGGTCACAAGGGCCCTGACCGGATGGCTCAAGAAACACAACATGCTCTGCATCTCTCCACACTGTACTAGCATAATATCTTTAATAAAGCATTTAAAGCATTCCGTGGGCAGCAATACTTTTAGACAAGGTTTTACAAATAGCATGTTTTATTTCAGAATGTTCTGGTTCTGTTGGTTTGTTGGAGCTTTTTTTTAATGAATTCATGAATTCATGAGTTTTATTTTTGTCATTTAATGGTTGTGATTTTGCCACTTTATTTTTACCAAGTAGTTGTTAGTTTTTGTACCAGAATTGTACTTGGGACAGTTTATCATGGGAAGATGAATTCTGTAACAGACCAACCTAACCCTCTTCAAGACAACTGTGGCAAGCAGCCTTCTGATCCTCCCCAGCACCTCCAAATGCTTCTTCACCTTTTTTCCTTAGGTGCCCACTGTGGTACAGAACCAGTTACTGCCTGTGTCCCACTGAGTTGGCCCCTWCCAGTCAGTAAGCCTCTTTGGGTACCCATCTGGAAAAAAAATTGTCAGACATTTCTCTTAAAAACATCTGCTTTGATGGCACTACCTAACAAGTCTCTTGCAAGTACCTGTTGGGCCTGTTGGAGTGGGTCCAGAGGAAGGCCACAAAAATGGGCACAGGAATGGAGCATCTCCACTGCGAAGACTGGCTGAGACAGGTAGGGTTGTTCAGCCTGGAGAAGAAAAGGCTCCAGGGAAACCTTATTGTGGTCTTCTGACACTTAAAGAGGGCTTATAAAAATGATAGGGGGCAACTTTTTGGTAGGACCTATTGTGATAGAACAAGGGCTTTTTATACAGTTTTTATACTCAGAGGGGGTAGATTTAGACTTGATACAAGGAAGAAATCTTCTACAAGGGTGATGAAACACTGGCACATTTGGCACCACCACAGAGGTGGGGATGCTTCATCCCTGAAAACATACAAGGTCAGGCTGGATGGAGCTTGGAGCAACCGGATCTAATTGAAACTGTCCCRGYTCATTGCAGGAGGTTGGACTAGATGCCTTTTAAAGTCTCTTCTAACCTAAACTATTCTATGATTCTAAGTAGTCTGTCACTCATGAATACTCAGTGGATTTGTTTGCAAGAAAGGGAAGATTAATCTTCTATCATTACAGGTTAGCTCATACCTTTGGGTAATAAAAGCTGAGTGAGCAGGAAAAAGGATCAATAAAATCATGATTCATTTTGCTCTCTAATTTCTGAGCACCATACACTTTCTCCTGTCAGGTGCCTAACACTTATTTCTGTCCTGGCAACTGCAGCCTGTTGATCCCATMCTATGTAGCACTGGTTTAGAAAATATGGATCTGCTCAGTGTGGTCAGTATCAAAAGGAAGRAAGTTTTGTGACCACTCAACAGGAAATAGCTCAAATTTCTGAGTGCAAGACTTGGCATGGAAGAATTAACCTTTGCTTTGATTATTTAGGCTTTGCTTTCTTCTTTTCTTTGTCTATCTGCCTCTATGATTTTGAAAAGGGATGTTAAAGGCTTTGCTATTTGCAGCCAAGGTATTTTGCAATTATATTAGCATGTTCCTCCTCTTTATCAACCTAAATCCTGCATGAAAGGGGTTTTTAATCTCAAGTTTCTTGCATTGCATTCAGAAGGAATCAAGATAGGCTTTCCCTTATCTTGAGTCGCACTACAGACTCCATCAGGTACTATCCTTGACAGCAAACACCAGGATGGGCTGCAGATGGAGAAAGGGACAGAGAGCAATCCAAGCAGGCCCAAGGATTCAGTCACAGGATTCAAGATTAATGCTTACACAGAGCATGCAGTCTTAGAAGGGGAATAGCTGGACAGGTACCAATGTAATGTGTTCCCACTGAGTCAATTTAAATATTTTTTGTTTACTATGTGATAGACTAGTTCCATTTTTAACATAGTCTTCATAGCAGTCCAAGAGTGTTTGAATAAACTGTGGAAAGCATATTCTGGATGGTGTTCTGACTGGAAAGGGGTTGAAACAGGACACTTAGCGGGCTTTGTCTTATTAGTGTTTAGGTGTAAGTAACCTCAGAACATGCATGAAACCATCTGTGACACTGACAGTCAGAAAAGACATATCATTCAAGATGAAGAACTCCTGCAAGCCCTATGAAAAGTAATTGGTATCAATTCCAGTTTTTCTTACTCAGCCTGAGCGGGAACAAGCTTTCCCACCACTCCTTCCCTCCCTAGGCTGAGTAGAAAAGTATCTTTTTTTCTTTCTTTTCTGCCATTCCTGAAACATTTAAGGTACCTCAGAAGACTAATGTTAGCACAGTGTTTGATAGGCAGATACCTTTGATGTGCATGCGCTGCTTGTGAAAATGATGAGAAAATACAGAAAGTAATCAGAAAACACCATTTATGAGCCTGGCAGCCAATGGGAAGGGACATTGGGAGTGCCTGTGGAGAGCTGGAGGAATATTGAAGATGACAAAGCTTTCTTTTAGCCACAGTGAAGGGAAAAGATTAGGTGGGTGTGGACAGGAGAAGGTATGATTGTTTTCTCTGCGTGACAGGAGGGGTTAGGGAAATTGTTTATTTCTTTGTACCGGTACAGGAAATGTCTTTGCTTATGCATATATCTGTGGCACTGGAGGAGGCAAAGGAATGGAATTTTTTTTTTCACTTAGACATAGGACAAGGGGAGATATATTTTTCTGTCTTTTCTGTGGAAGAGAATGAAGGGAGGTCTGTCTACACATGTACCAGCTGTTTCAAAAAGAAAAACCTGCAAGGTCAGTATGGATCTCAAAAAGGGTTGAATGTAGGTAGTACAGTTCATTTCAAGCCTGTTCCAAGCGGGACAAATGTTTAGTCTTCTATTTTTGGCTGTAATGACGTTCGAGCTGACAAACCAGGAATTCAAAGGATTGTACTCCACAAAGCAAGCAGCGCAGTTAGAAAACAAGGCCAATAACGCCCCTCGCATTCATTCTAGGCTGAGGCACTTACGCCTCCAGGGCAATCCCAAAAGCTTC
>NW_026623242.1:2425270-2496784 GCF_030028575.1 Malurus melanocephalus
TTTTCATATCCCACTACGCGTTTCAAGTTATTTATCCTTCGTCCCACGGGGCCACCTTTGTCTTTCCGGTCTGCCAGAGCGATCCCCGCCGCCCGACGAGCTGGCGATCCCCCGACTCCTGTGCCCCCACACGCGATTCCCACACACGCCGATTTCTCCGCGGGCATCGCCGCTCCCCCTGGCGCTGCCTGGGCGGGGGTCCCCGTCCCCATCCCCGTCCCTGTCCCCGCGCCCGCCCTGCCCGGGGCCACCATGGCTGTGCCGCCGCGCTGCCCAACGGCCCGGCGCGCCCCGGCCCCGCGCCCCGCTCGGCTCGGCCGTTGTGCGGGCGAGCGGGCGGGTGGACGTGCGGCGCCCGAGGGGAGCCGCAGGCCTCGCCGCCTCCGCGGCGGCGGAGCGGTAGGGAACGGGAGGGAGCGGCGGGGAGGGACGGAAGGAGGGCACGCGGCCGACGGGGCGGGGACTGCCGAGCCTGTGCGCTGTTTGTCCCCGCTCCGCCGCGCGAGGAGGAGGGTCCTGTCCGGCCGCCTGCTGCTGCCCCCTCCTCCGTGCGAGGGGACCGGGGCGACCGGGGCGGGGGCGGGGGAGGTGATGAGCTTGGGCCGGGGGCTGCGGCGGCGGCGCGGCGGCTGCTGCTGCTGCTGCGGCTGCGGCGGGAGGCGACGGCGGGCCGTTGGAGGCTCTGTCCGGCCGGCCCGGGGCCAGGGGGATGCAGCGCAGGACGTGTTCGGGTCTGGGTGTAGCTGATCGGAGAAGAGAGGCAGACGCCGCCCGGAGAGGCCGAGGAGCAGCGGAGGAGAGCCACCCTGACATGCCTTTTCCTCTCCCTCCTCTCCAGCGGCCATGTTAACCAGAAAACCCTCAGCTAGCGCCGCCGCTGGTGCTGCCTACCCAGCCGGTAAGGAGAGCGAGCGGGGCCGCCGCGATCGCCACCGCTGGGCCGGGCTGCGGAGGCCCGGCAGAGGGGGACGGAGGCGGGGAGGGCTCGGGCGCCCCGCGGCTGCCGCCCCAGAGGTGCCGTGTGTGTCGAACAATGATCCGCCCTTCCCCCGCGGCAGCCCGGTCCGGGGGCCCGTCGGGGGCTGCGCGCTGGTCTCCGGCGAGCCGCTGTTGTGCGGGATGGCGAGTTCGCCTCTGGGGAGTGGGGCGGGKTGAGAGGGGCCGGCAGAAATCACGGCAGGGAAACGACCCACGGAGAAACGGGGATCGCCGCGAATGCCGGAGCGGCTGCGTTTGACAAGGGGCAGCGGTGCTCGCCGCCGCTTCCCGCGGCAGACTTGTGAACTCGTGGCGAGTCCCCGGCGGCGCCGGGATTTCTCCGGGCCAGACGGCTCGGGGGGAGGCGGGGGGCGCGGGCAGCCGTCCAGCCCCGAGGCGTGCGCGGAGCAGAGCCGGCTCGTTCTCCCGGTTAGGCGCCTGCCGGTGGCGGGTTAATCTCGGATGAAGGGTTTAGCCGGGCGAGCACGGCCCGCCCGCGCTATTAGCCGGATCGGTGCGTGTGTGCGCCGCGGCGGTGATTAGCTTTTAATGGCTTCTGCCCGAAGCAAGACGGGCGGCAGTGCCGGCCGAGCGCTGGGGCCACCGCCACCCCGACGGCCTCGCTACCCCRGGGGCCGCCGCTGCCCGCCGCGCTCACCCCTCTGCTCTCCGCAGGCAGGGCAGGGGACAGCGGCCGCCCGCTGCCGTCTTCCCCGGGCACCGGATCCGGGGTCTCCCGGGCAGGAGCTGGGACCGGCGCGCCGTCGCCCCTCGCATTGCCGCCGCTCAGGGCCAGCAACGCTTCCCACACGGTGAGCCCGGGCACGGGGAGGGTTGGGCGGGATGCGGGGAAGGGGGTCCGGCCCCGGGGTCTCTCGGCGCCGCTCGCCGAGTTTCCCCGGTGGCGGGACAGAGCGCGCATGGGTCCCCYGAGGCGAATGGTGCTGAAGCAAGGTGCATTGTATTTCTGCAGGCTCCGATGAAATGTGCATGCTTGTTGTGATGCTGGGACCCTGTAACTGCGCACACTGCCTTCTCCCTTCCCAGCACCCCCCTTCAGTCTGGTTTTGTGTCTCATTTTCAGGGACAAATTTCATCTTTGACACACGCATAGCGGAGTTATTGTGCTAAATGCATTTTTTGAGATGAGGTTGGTCACTGTGATTAAAGTGTCATTTGAACTGTGGTGAGAAGCGAAGGCAGCTCTTCCCTTTACGTGTCATATTAGCTCAGGCTGATCGYAGTCTTCCCTAGAAATAGCTATTGCTGTGCTCAGGAACAATGATTGGATGAATCTGCCTTTATTGCTGCAGTAGTTTACCYATAAAGAAATAATGGCTGATGGCATGAAGAGGATGTTATTTTCTGGTTCTGTGATATCTCACCTTATCTCCCACTCCTAGTTAATCTGCTAGGAATGAAACTTCCCAAGTATGCCACTATATATGGGTAAGAGAAGGCGTCTCTGTCCTGAAGGCATGACAGAGTAGAGAGAGGGGTCTCTATACTGTCATGTTAACACTAAATATCTGAAATTTTTATTGCATACATTTCCTTTTAAATTCKGAAAGATTTCATACTAACCCTGAAAGGCACTGATGGCATACTTTTCATAGAAATAATGAGTTATTTGTGGATGCTCACATACTACTATCTTTATAAACATATGGCAGAGCTTTAAATGGTAATGTGATTATGGGCTAGTGGAAGGTGAAACTGTGCATTTGAATATTAGTGTTTCAGTGACTTTCCGTGTAGCTTCAGGGGTAAAATGTCTTATTCAAATCCATTTATAGAAAGAATCGKCTGAAATTAAAAAATGATCAGTATATGTAGGATATTCTCAAAAAGAATTATGACTATTCTGTAAATTCAGGGTGGAGCTGCTTACTTGAGATCAATTTCATTGTATATTTATGTAGCTAGGGTATATATCTGAATTGTTTGTTAGTATAAAAGCCCAGTTTCTTCATATTTGTACACCAGTTAAGTGCTGATTGATTTTAGAATTGAGGCAACAGCTCAGGGTTTTCTTTTTTTGTTTGTTTTTTTTTTTTTAATAAAATAATAAAAGAAGGAATATAGTACAAGCAGCCTGAGCATCAATCATGCAAGTGCTTTTACAGTAGGGTTCACAAATATGAGGGGCTCACATGTAACAACGCAGACTTAATTTAGGATTTGTGAAAGCATGGTAGTCCAGCTATTTATCTGGGACTACTTACTAATTTTAGAAGTATAGAATTTTGGTATTTTTATACTGAGATTTTTTGTTTATGTGTATTAGATACAGTCAGTGTGTGCACATATATAGATATGTATGTAAATATGAAGTCTTTAGAAAAGCATTCAAGGGATGTTGAAGTTTTACGTTGTTGTGTTTCAAGTATTTTTATATGACTGTGTATGTGTATACATATGTTTATATGTAGCACATATATATGTGTGCTCATGGAAGCACTCAGGGATGATCAAGCATTATATGGCTATACGTCCTGTCCTTCTAGATTCTGACTGTTCCAAATTCTTCCTTTCGTTTGTGATAAAGAGCCTACTCTACGGTTTTTATTTAGCCTTGGGTGCTGTTGCAGAAGTATTTCAGACTGCCTTGCTGGATTTTGTAGGTGGTTGTTTAGTGGTTGGCTAACATAAATTTTTGTGGTAAGGATCAGATATGACATCAGAATACTGGATTTTAACCTGAAAAAAAAGGGGGCGGTGTCTGTTCTGTGATCTTGCTGTAAACTTAGGCCTACTGACCTCAGCTGACACTGACAGATTGAAAACATTGGTTTTGCATCCCACCACTTYCCTCAATCAGACCTATTTGAAATGGATCCTTTCAGTTTTCTTAAATTGTTTTCCTTTGTGTTCGTTTGCTTATCCTCTTTTCATCTCTGTTATATCTATGTGACTTCTGTAGCAGCTAAAAATAGAGTATTTCTGTTTGTGTTTCAAACTTTCAGAAGGTGTTGTGTGCTTTAGTGGGTGAACTGCTGGTGTTTGGATGTAAGTGTGCATGGTATGCATACTAGCTGTGGGAGGAACTGAAACTGAAGTTACGTTTTGTTTAAGCTAAAGGTTTTTACCTTTAATTCAGACAGAGAAGAAATCCAATACCTGTCATATTCCTTGCTTGTGTGATCCAGCCTCTGGTGAAACTGTGGTCTCCTACTTTGAAGTGAAATTTCACTGTTTGGGAGATTATAAATAGCAGGGGTGGAATGGGGGAAGATGCTGTTTTACACAAGCTTCATAAAACAGGACAGAGGTTTTGGCGACAGTCTTTGCAAGCACAGCAGCCTTTGTTGCTAAGCAGGCGGGGTYGTGTGTTGTACCAGGGAAAGGTTTTGTTGTTTTTTTGGTTTTTTTTTTTTTTTTTTCTTAAATGTGGCTTCATCCTAGGCTTATTTGTGTCTGCTTCCATCCCTGCCTGTCTTTTTTTGCTGTGTGGTGGAAAGCATGAACCTATTTCCAACCCCTTGTCCTCTTCATTTTCCTCTCCAAAGTCATTGGTTTCTCTTTTGAAGCCTAAAGTTCTTGCCTTGATGTTTGAAACCTTTTTCCATTCACTCTCTCTTATTTTGTTATGCTGTTCTTACATGCACTTGACATACTGCAGTAGAGATTRTCTTGCTTGCCTGCTGCTCTGCTTGTATAAATCTCAACCTGCGTCTCTCTCTCAGACTCGTCTCTGTCTTTGCCTCCATCCATCTCCTTTCCAACTTGGCATGTGTCCCTGCATTTTGCATTGTTCCTGATTCTCTTGCAGTATAGCAGTATTGGTGTTTTTATCCTGCTGTCTAGTACTGTAACAACAACCCATTTACAATGCATGATTCAGGGCCCTCCCTTCTTCAAGCCCTTTCTAAGATTTCAGTACAKCAAGTCTATTTTCTGTTGCCACCAGGGTTGAAAGCTTATTCATATACTTTTGCTTCAGTCATTCAGTCTTAATCTTGATTTTTTTAACTTAACTTTTTTAATTGACTTAAATTCTAATGGAACAGAAATTCCTGGACTCTGTTAATATGAACATCTGGTAGGTCACATGTTGACAATTTTTGCTGTGATCATCTGCTTTAAAGCAGGTAAAACCAAAACAAATACTTTCCTGTTGTGGTGTTTTCATGTCTTAAATTGCCATAGAAATGCTATCACATTTGAGTGGAAATAACTATGCAGTCATGACCTGGATTTTACTATATTTAGGGGGTTTTTTTACATATTTTTTGTCTATATTAAATTTGTATCTAGGGGGAATGTGAAGCTTTCTTAACTTCCAAGGATTATGGGGGTGGGCTGTGAAATTTGGGATCCAGCAGATGGTGACTGTAATGCTGTGGGGACTGCAGTACTTTTGGGCACATCTCACATGTGTATAGTTCAGCTTATCCAAGTGTGCATTGACTGTCCTTCTGGGTTTCATCACATGTAATAAATGCAGGGTATCCCAGAAGTATTCAAACTCACTGCACTCCTAAAAGGATGAAAAAATTTAAGAGGCAGTATCACTCTTGAAGCATAGTTCAGTCTGTGAAAATATTTTAGTAAAAAAGTTAACTTTAACATTTCAAAAAATAAGCTTATATAGACCAGCTACAACAAGAGCAAAAAGCCAAATGGTATGTTCTTTCTACCAYTCTTGTTGGGCCACAACCTCAAGGGCTTAGTCTTTTTTGGTGTATAAAAGCCATACTAACAATAAAACCATTAGGGATAATCCAGCATTATTATCATTGTACTAATTAGCAAGTATTTTTAGTTCTGAACAGGGGAATGCTGCCGARTTAGTTAATCAAGGAGAAAGAAGACCATTTGTGCATTTGCCCAGGCTTTTGTTTTGTAGTCAACAAAAAAGGCAGTGAAGCATGCTACACCTGATACCATATGCCTGTAGTGTTRGAAATAGTAGGGCTGAAACTGGCACGCCCAGAAATGCTGTAAAAAAAGGAGTATATAGTGTAACAATTATTCTTTAATTAAGTTACTACTTTAGAACATTGTTTCTCCCTTTGTCCTCATCTGTGCAAAGTAATAGCAGAAGCAGATAATGACATCTTATTCCTATGCAGTATTTCAGCAGACCATCATGATTGCTTTATTATTAAAATTCATTTTAAAACCTTTTTATATTCTGATTGACAGCAAAATCTTTTTTCTGTGGTTTTGCTCAAAATAAAATGATCATAATATAGCTGAATCATGTGTCTGTCTTAAATAGTTTTATGGGGTGCTAATAATCACGTGAACTGTTACAAAGATGAAATATGATACGATTACATAATATCTTGATACTTTTGGGAGATAAAGTTGAGGATATGTGCTCCTGTGGGGTTCAATCCTATAATCCTAGTCTTGTAGGAAGATCTTCACACCAATGCATTGGGTGAGTGTTACTGCAAAGGAATTTTAAATGGGTTTGCTTTCTTGTTAGCTGGATAGACTCATCTTTATGCTACTTCTGTGTTATTACAGGTCTGTAGCCTAAGTACAGTACCTTATTGTTCTGCTTCAGTTCCTAAATCCATTTGTGAGGGCAAAACAAAACAAATGCAAATAATACCACCCCCAAATTAAAGTTTTGTTGCTTTTTTATTTATTTATTGATTGTAGTTTAAGCGGTAGTCTTATTTTGTTTTGGTTGGTGTATCTACTTCAAAGATTATRTGAATGTGTTCAGCATAGTCATCAACTTCATGAACTAAACATATCAAAGTAAAAGTGAAACAGTGAAATCTTAATGGTGATTTTGAAGTTGTGAGAAACTACTGAGGGAGGAAAGAAACACCCCGTTGTAACATTTGCTGTTATGTAATTGATGATGCTAGAAGATCCAGGAAGATGAGTTCAAGCTCATCTGTTATTTCAATGCATTTTACAGACTTACAACAGTGAGTTTTTTTATCATGTGTGCTACAAAAAAGTGTAAGTCTTACAAGGTGTGGGTAGATTTGAACGCAGRCAATGCAATATGTAGTAAGTGAGCCTCATAAGTGCGTGCAGGTGATYGGTTGTGTAGGTTATTGGTTCTAGAATTTGCAGAAGCAAAATGGAGACATGTTACAGACGTCTCAGGTTYGTGGTTTCACTTGAAAGGCTGATGGAGCTTCTGCATGCCAAGAACAGTTTGGTACTGGGCTAGGAAGGTTAGTCTTCTGTGGCTTCCCAAGCTCATTAGTTGGGATTCAGGAACTCATGGTGTTGCTGGTGAAGCCTGTGGAGCTCATGAGCAGTGCAAGCCTGAACTTGACAGCAATCTCAGAGACCCAGTAGCCAGAAGTAGATAGGCAGAGCAAAGAACTGGTGCAAATCCAACCCTTATGCAGGTTGGAAATAGAGGACTACACAGTGATACTTGTGCAGGCAGTACTCTGAGATGAGGTAAATCTGTTTTTCATATTGACTTTGTGGTTGTGTTGTGTCTGATAGCTCTAAAACTCCTGTCGGGCTTTTTTTTGAAAGAAGAGTGGGCTCTATTCTCCCACACAGCTTTTGGAATAGAGCCTGTGATAATGTGGTGGTTTTTGTTCCACAAAGAAAACCATCGCTACCATCGCATCTGCATTTGCATTCCCAAGCAGCAGCTGACTGAAACTGGCAAAACCAGTCACTTTGGGTTGAAGTYGGAATAATGCTAGTGATTTCATTCTGCTGCTCGAACAAAAAAGCCAACCTGTCAGCAGCAAGAGAAACCATGAATCTGGCTGAAGATGCAAGAAGCAGAGCTACATGGTTTTTAGAACGTGTTCACAAGCATGCTTTTAGAAAGAAGATAGTTTTAGTCCCTGTTGAGAGGGAATAAATAYATGGAGTTTTTTCCCAGCCCTGAAGAACTTCTCAGTACATATACTGAAGCAAGCAGTGCTTAGGAAGGGTGGAAGATAGTTAGCTGTGAAAACAGATGACTCGAGCAAAATAAAATTCAAGATGTGAGCTGTGGCAATGAGTACTTGGTTAAAAAAAGATGTTTTCTCAGTGATACTCTTTTTTCTCATTGTCTACATTAGTATTGTCTACTCCCAGTTTGTCTGGATATGTTCTACTTTGTTGTTAACTAGTGTTGGAGAAGAAGTTTTTGTGCCTGGAGTTTCCTAGCTTGAGTCTCTGGAATTGCATGTTTACTATGCTGCTTCAGTATGCCTTTCTTGCACAGTTCTGCTGTGCTGCATGTGCTGATCTTAYGACTCTTTTTAATAACTAGATCTGGTTCTTCTGAAATGGATGGTTTAGCAGCTCTTGGGGCCACTTACTTTTTCTTTGCAGTAACTGCTGTTTATATAGAGGATCAGGGCAACCTTCAGGAAACTGCTACTGCAGCGTGCCTCAAACTTGACCTGAAGGAATTGCCTGTTGGCATGAGAAGCTTATTAAGTCCCAATGGTTTCATTTCTGATGTTTTTGAGACATCAAGGTAAAAGGGAGTTTTTGTTGATTTCCTGTATATCTTCACTGGGCTTAAATGTTACAACATCTTTGCTCTGAATTGTGATTGTGTGGTAATGCTTTCCATAAGATTGGTTAAATTTGATCGTGTGAGCCTAAATTTCTCTGTAAACAAGCATACAGTCAAACTGCAATGATGAATGAACCAGTTATTCAACATGAGTTGAAATGGAATCAAAAGAGCAGTGAACTTGGCAGAAGCAGTCCTGAGAGCCCTTGTTCTTATATTATGTGAGTTTCAGAGCTGCAAATTTCAAAATRCTGTCCAAAGGTGAAGCTGGTGTCTAGCTGGCAAGTCTTTGGGAACAAGTTACTGAATTTACAAAAACATGCTTCTGCCGTATCAGATTGATGCCTTAAGAGAAGCGCAAAGGATGCTCGAGTCTGCCTTGTGTRTCTGGGTTTTCTCATTAGAAAGCACTTCTGCTGTTGCAGCACAGATTTCATTGCCTCATATCACAGCACGCAACTGTCATTTTCAGATTTCATTTCAGCAGCCTTAAGTGAACAGGGAATGTGTTATCCTTAGCTGCCTACAAAAAATACAGTTCAGATGAAAAGTGCTCACAACCCTGGCTTGATCATCTGTCTGACAGTATCAGTGAACTTTTCATTAGTAATTTGACATAAATATTAACACTGGTGAATCAGCTGGAGAGACAGCAGGGGAATTCTTCMCACATTTGTGTAAGACCAGGCAGAAGACAAACTAATTATCCTCTGCTTTAGAGCCAATGATGAATTCTAAGGACAGATATTTTAGTGGCAAGTATGCTTATAAATTTCTTTTTTCTTCTTAAAAATAACAGGTTTAGAACAATAGTTGTTTTTACACCCCAGTATTTTGCTGTTTGTTTGCTTAAATGCTGAATGCTGCTGTTTATTCCCATTCCAAACACTGTCAAGAACAATGTAATTTCTAAAATCAATTAATTTTTTTTYCCCATTCCTATAAAATAAAGTTACTGGTATGTTCTTCAAGGCAAAGATTTTCTTTCTACTCAAGTCTGCTTAAGGCCCAAAATCTCATTTTGGTTAAAAGTTATTTTTAAACTGGTATGGGAAAGGGCTAGAGGAGATGCTTATTCTTCATTGATTGGAATGTTTTGCTGAATCGTGAGTGTCTCAGTTGCAAGCAGTAAGTTACATTTTTGAACTTCAGAAACATGTGGGTTCTTTTCCTTCTTGTGCATGTCACAGCACATGTCTCGTTGCTTAAAAATACATCTGTAACTTTTCATATACAGCAAATTTAGGAACAAGTTAAAATCTTGATTTCTGAGAACAAGTGACAAGGAAAGCCTTAGCCATGTAGGTTCTAGCAGGCCTTAAATATTCATCTCCACCATCTGTAAAACTGCTGCTATTGTCTGTAAAGTCTGATGTGCCTCAAAGCATGCTCCTTGATGTTACAGGACTGCTGCCCTGAAGATTCCTTGGAGAAGTTGTTAGCTTCTCATGGCAGTACATTTGTGATTGCCTTGTTGCAGACATTTTGGAGAGTCATGAAAATAGCAATTGAGAAACAAGAATCAGGAAATTCAATAGCATCCAGCAGTATCACAGTATATGTGCTGTATTTTTTAGATTATCTGTAAACAATCGACTTCTAAGAAAGCACTTCATTTTGAGGTGATTTAAGCAGAATGGAGGGTTGCAGAGTAAATGTTGAAGCGTGGAGTTCATGTCTTTCTTGTTAACTGGGTATATATTTATTTTCAATTTTAGGTTGGAGGCACTAAGCACACAATGAATGAGCACCTACATGTTGGTAGCCATGGACAAATCCAGGTTCAGCAGCTCTTTGAAGATAATAGTAACAAGAGAACGGTTCTGACAACGCAGCCAAATGGACTTACGCTAGGCAAATCTGGATTGCCAGTGGTTCAGGACAGGCAGTCAGAGAGTGCCCACAGGCGACAAGGGAGCTCCAGCTCTTTAAAATCTACAGATGGAACAGGAAAGGTAAAAGCCACTGTTATCACACCAGAGCAGGCAATGAAGCAATACATGCAAAAATTAACAGCTTTTGAGCATCATGAAATTTTTAGCTACCCTGAAATATACTTCTTGGGTCCAAATGCAAAGAAGCGGCAAGGTGTGATTGGTGGTTCCAACAACTGTGGCTATGATGATGACCAAGGGTCTTACATACAAGTACCCCATGATCATATTGCATACAGATATGAAGTCCTGAAAGTTATAGGCAAAGGAAGCTTTGGACAGGTGGTGAAGGCCTATGATCACAAGACGCATCAGCATGTGGCACTAAAAATGGTGAGAAATGAAAAACGTTTCCACCGCCAAGCTGCGGAAGAAATTAAGATCCTGGAACATCTCCGGAAACAAGATAAGGATAACAACATGAATGTTATTCACATGTTGGAAAATTTCACATTCCGCAGCCATATCTGCATGACATTTGAGTTGCTGAGCATGAACCTTTATGAATTAATAAAGAAAAACAAGTTTCAGGGCTTTAGCCTACCTTTGGTTCGGAAGTTTGCCCACTCAATTTTACAGTGCTTGGATGCTTTGCACAAAAACAGAATCATTCACTGTGACCTTAAACCTGAGAACATTCTGTTGAAGCAACAGGGTAGAAGTGGTATTAAAGTGATTGATTTTGGCTCAAGTTGTTACGAGCATCAACGTGTCTACACTTACATTCAGTCTCGGTTTTATCGTGCACCTGAAGTCATTCTTGGTGCTCGTTATGGGATGCCCATAGATATGTGGAGCTTGGGCTGTATTCTAGCAGAGCTTCTGACCGGTTATCCACTTTTACCTGGAGAAGATGAAGGAGACCAGCTGGCTTGTATGATTGAACTACTGGGCATGCCTTCTCCAAAACTTCTAGATTCATCCAAGCGAGCGAAAAACTTTGTGAGCTCTAAGGGTTATCCCCGCTATTGCAGCATCACAACCTTGTCTGATGGCTCTGTAATACTTAATGGTGGACGCTCTCGGAGGGGAAAACTGCGCGGCCCACCAGAGAGCAGAGAATGGGGTAACGCATTAAAGGGATGTGATGATCCCCTCTTCCTTGACTTCTTAAAACARTGTTTAGAATGGGATCCTGCTGTTCGTATGACACCTGGCCAGGCTTTGCGGCATCCCTGGCTAAGGAGACGGTTGCCAAAGCCTCCAAATGGGGAAAAGGCCTCAGCAAAGAGAATTACAGAGAGTACTGGTGCTATAACTTCGATTTCCAAGTTACCTCCGACTTCAGGCTCAGCATCAAAACTGAGGACTAATTTGGCACAGATGACAGATGCCAATGGGAATATTCAGCAAAGAACAGTGTTGCCAAAACTTGTTAGCTGAGTTTGAAAAACCCAATGCTGTTAATATGAGAGATACAAAGTGGCTGAGCCTTATTTGTATGAAAAATTAGCTCAGATATGCATTTTTATTTGCTCAATAAATCTATTCATTTGTATCTTTCAGCACTCATTTTAAATGTAAGAAATGTTGATTTTGTTTTTATAAAAACACGGGGACAATGCTTTAAGTTTTTATACTTATTTTTTAAGATGTTTGTCTTCTACAGTACAATTAGCCTTACTGTAACTAGTGTGACACAGTAATAAACATCAGTGGCAGGCCACTGGTTACAACATGACTGTCATGCATTGCAGCGTGGTATCAAAGGTATTAACCTTTCTCTTCCATGGTTCGTATTAGTTTTAACCTGGGGTAAATTTGGAAGACTACCATTTGGATTTTATGGGTTTGGTCTTGATTCTCTGAACACTCACATCTGTGACTGACTGGACTCCAGGGAGAACACTCAAAGAATACAGTTAAGCACTTGGAAACTTGTAGTTTAAAGTGGAGCCATAGTATGTTCTATTGTCATTTTTTATGTGGCAGCCCAGAGAAAGTCATGGTATCACTAATGATACTGTCATTTCCTATGGAATGCTTTCTCTATTTAAAAATAATGGACTTTGATTAAGGTGATCATTTAAATACAACGCAAAAAATAAGAACACTGGGGCTAAAATTACTACTACCTTGCATGCCATGTGATAGAGTGAGGGGAGCAGGTAGTCTTGGAAAACATGAAAATGGCAGCATGTCTGTTCCTCTAAATTTGAAAGTTGATTAGTTGGTAAAGCAAAATGTTTGGAAATTCGTTTTCGTCTGTAACATTGAGCATTCACAGATTTTCTTTTTTCCTTTTTTCTTTTTTTTCTCTCCTTTCCTCTTCTGTTTTTTTCTAATGTGCAGCTTGGTCTCCCAAAATCACATAGGCAGAAGTGCTCCTTCTGTCAGTTTTATACTGTAACTTCCAGACTGTTAAACTACATGGATTTCAAGGTTGTTTTTATTTCTTCTGACAATGTTTGAGTGACTGTAACTTCTGTGGTGCATTTACACTTCAGATCAAATCTGCATGTAGGGGCAAACATGATGTTACTACATTGCTTCCTGGAGAGGAGTACTTCACCTTAGACAGCTTAACTGTAGAAGGAAAGATCCTCAGTGAAAAGCTTTTCAGTTGGAAGACACCATCCTAGATACTTGCTAATAAGGGAGAATTATCAAAGGAAAGCTAAGTGCTTGGAATTTGATTTAACCTTTGGCATTTGTGGATGAAAATTAACTTTGAAAGAACGATTAGGTATGTGTAGATTCGTTCACGTGTGTGYGTGTGCTAATGCTTGGTTTTTCTTTTTTACTCTTAACTGCATTCATGGAAGAAAGATGGTCTTTACTGAAGAATAGTATCTAGACTGTGAGAGAGGTATTCACATGTTGTAGCATGTTTTCAACAGGAACGGTTTGAAATCTGAGATCAGTATTTTAATAAGTACAACAGCTGTGGTCTACATTGGATGTATAAAACATATGAAAAGGGAATTTTAAACAAAGTAGAACATAATGTAGAAGGGTTTATAGATGTTAGAACAAGACATACTAGAATGGATTGCATTAAACCTCAGTAACTTTATTTACATACAACATTTATATGCACAGATTTTACTGAGTTACTTSTACAAATTATGAAAATTACTTAAAGCATAGTCCCCTGAGAGGCCAAGAAAGTTTCCGGTTAAGTTCTCCTTCATACTTGTTAATTTACCACTTACAGCTTAATTTTTGTCTGTTGGTGTGTTTTGTTTTTAATTTAATGTATGACTGGGGGAGGGATATAAAGAAAAAAATTACAGAATTCTCAGGAAGCATATCACTGAACTTCTTGCCAAAAAGTCAACACCTAAAGAAGCTCCACAATAATTTCTGAGTAGAGGATGGTATTTGTTGATTGATAAATGTAAAAATTAGACTGTCAATCAACCATTTTTCTTACTTGTTAAAATGAAAAGWTAATTTCCTGCCTCTAGTCAAATTAAATTATTTAGTGTTAAATGTTAACAACTTTATACAATATGTGTAAGTGCAATATGTAAACATGTATGAAATCATGTTAAAAATGAAATATAATAATACTTCTAAGAAAAGTGGGTTTTAGAATATGACTATCCAGTAAATTATGGTCAGTAAATTCTAAGTCTGGAGAAGAGATATATTAATTTTAATGTAAAATTAACTGACTGTCATGACTGTGGGAATACAATACTATGTATTTTTCTGCAGTAACAGGGAATCTTTACTTCCTCCACCACCTGCTTGGCTTTACCACTCCTTTCTACCTTAACTCGTCCTGCACAAGTCAGGAAATAGGGATGCTGATGTTAAGGGTGAAAGCAGAATCATCTCCCGTAGTATTTTTTAAAGCAGACATTGATACATGTTCCTGCCTTTCATGGTAGCTTAAGGTGAAAACATTCATGATGTTCATGGGTCATTAATGGGCTACAACCACTAAATTTTCTTTCTYATGTAACCAGTTCTTAATGCCAATAATGCATTTATGATCCACCTTCTTCATAAATGCTACCGGAAACTTAAAGGCCAAAATATAGTGTGAAGAGCTATTTTTTTAACCCAGATACAGTGGAACTTCCTCTATACTAAAGGAACAGTTGCATCAAGGTTTTTAAGTGGTGTAGCTGCATTTTATTGTAACTTATTTATACCTGTAAAAAAAAGGGGGGGGGGGGGGGGGGGGGGGAGGAGGAGAAGGATGTTGCCTCTTGCTTTGATGTGATTCTAATCTAAGGGCTCTGATAATTAGGCTGATAGAAGTTGGCTTGGAAACAGTGCTTAGTCTCACATGTTACCATTGTCTGGGGATGTCTGAGCTATTTTCGGATTTAGTAACAGCACAGTGTTGTCTTTGGTTGCAGTCTCACTTGGCTCAGTTTCTTGCACCACTGGTGTGTTCATTACCACTTAAGTGTTGGAACAAGAGAGTGATGCAAGAYGTGTAGATTAAGGATTGAGGATGGATTGTGCCCTTGGTGTTAACAATGTGCCTTTTGTTACAAATGCATCTTGGCCTCTTTAACCCTTGGAATACTGCTTAGTAGGGATKAAATTATTTTTAAGTGCTATACCTTTCTTAAAACATCCTGTAGATGATCGAGGCCTTAATAGAAACAATAAGGCAATCACACTGCTAGGGTGGAGAGGACACTCTGTTCTTGTAGTACAGTCTCATTAAGGGGTTAAAGATGGCCCTTCCTCATTGGTTGTACTTTAACATCAAACTGATTTTTTTTTAAATAATTTTTTGTTATAGTGACACTAGCCAGAAATCAACTGTATTTGTAAAAATTTACCTCAAACTCTTTAGTTTTATAGTGATTTAATCCCAGGGCATTTGGTATGAACCAAAGTGCATTCCTTTTATATGTGCCTGGCTCTTATAAAGGTGGCCAGGGATTTTTACAATTTGGGTGCAAGGCACTTAAGCCACTTTTAACTTGGTGGGTGGTTTGGAGTTACAAATGACTTCATGGGAATGTTGAAAACACTTAAAAGACATAAGTAGCATCGGGCAATATTAAAATCTTTAGGAAAGGGTGTGCATTATTTAATGCTCTCCATTTGTTAATTTTGTTTTCCATCAGTAATATTTTTGATAAATATGAAAAGAACTCTTTCTACAGTCAGCAAAGATTAGAATATTGCCCAGTGTAATGCTATGGTAGCATTTAAATAAAATAACATTTGTGAATTATTGTTTCTAGGGGCTTGTACATCTCTGCTACAATTGTAATTACTCAGTTCAACTGCTACAATTGCGTCTAAGCAGTAGCTTGGGTTTTTATTGGGCAATGACTTAGACACGTGACTGTAATATGCTGCAACTGTGTGTACTGAAAACATGTGAAAAATGATTGAATGTGGACTATGTATATATTTATGTATAATTTTCTGTGAGATGCTGCTGTTGCCACTTAACATTAAAGATGTTGTAGTGGGTTTTAATCCTAGTGGCCAGTTCTATGATACTGTATGTATTGTACAGCTGATGACAGGAGTTAAGACTGTTCTAGTGAATATTTGTTACATTTTATTGTTGTGGCCAGAGATCATTTCAGAATAAAATTTTATGTCCTACTTTAATTCTCTCCACTGTACTTCGGATTTTTTTGTAGCCATTAAGAGAGCCCTTGGAATACTGATATTTGTTAAATGTGGAATGGCCTTCTAGCCTGCTGCAGTCAGTGGCAGCAGTGCTTTGGTCCCCCAGCTTGCCTGCTGCTATCTGTGTATAGTAATCACCCGTTGCTGGAGGCTGACTCTTCTACTGCTTTATATGTCTTGACAGCCTTGAATATTCCCCAAAGGCTGCTTTTGCCCTGAGGTTTCTAAAGTTCTTCTTAGTACTTAGAAAATAATATGGTTTTTATTTTTAGTTGCCCCATATTTGAGAGAAAATATCTTTGGCAGGAATTTTGTGGGTATGGCTGTTCTAAATTTTTTTAGCTGTTTTTGGAAGATTTTTAAAAATAAGAATAGATCTGRTTTTGTAAGAAATATTTGATTGAGACAGGTACAGTGTGTGTTCTTTTTCTTAAATCTGCTTTAAAAAGACACAGATTTCTGCATTGGTATTTGTATCAGAGTTTTCAGAGCTTGTCAGACTTTGTAAAGTCCCAGGATAATTAGAACATACTAAACAAAGCTGGTAGGCTAGACAGCTAAGTTCTGTTCACAGATACATCCAGAGTAATTTCACCATTAAGCGCAGAAGTATCTTCTAAGTGAGTGGCCACATTCTCTGCTTGGTARTGTCCATGTGCACCCAGAGCAGTTTCACTGAAAAGCTTTCTGGTTCAGGTGAGCCCAGGGTGAAATCAAGGGATTTTAATTACACTTTTTTAGTGTTGTACTCAGCATAGTTGGGAGATTTTAGAGCACAAACTGAATCAATATTAAATATAAATAAATCCAGTGTACAGCCCCAACAAGCAATCAGCCAAAAATTACATCTTTGTGGTATATTTGTTTGTGATCGTGTTTTTCTGAGGRCAAAGGCCTTGTTTTGGGTTTTGTTAGTTTAATTTTTGTATGGCTTTCTTTCCCTTCTAATCTGTTTCTCACTATCCCCTCCAGCCGTCTAATCSTCTTGCTAACTTTTGCACTCTTTTGTCTCATCTGTTTTTTCATGTGAAGAAGGATCAGAGCCATCTCACTTGAATTCAGTTGTGTGGAAGTTGCCTTTTGGCCTGTGCCATTTGCTGAGACTCTCAGTAGCTGGTGGGGAATTCGTGTTGCCTTCTGCTATTGCTCCCTTCCTAGTCTTTAAGAGCTCAGGTCCCTCCCTGAAGTGGGGCCCTTGGAATGCCACCCTGAATGACAGTCTGTAGTTGCTGTTATCTCTACAGAGCTTCCTTTTGTGAAAAGACTGTCTCCTGCTGGATATCAGCTGTGCATCTCTTGTTTTTTACAGCAAACCCAGTAAAGAATGCAAGTGTAATGATGATCAGGTATTGTGTTATTCATTTATAGAYGCTACTGCTTTTCTTCAAAAGGCTGTCTTGTCCCATTTTTTAAAGATCTGCYTATTGAAAGATCCAGCAGGAATTTTACTCTTGCTCAGAACTTAAGAAATGAAAAAGGTACAATGGAATGTATATGTATAGGGCTGCCTATGGTCAGAAGTTGGCATGGAGAGRGAAAAAAGGCACTTGTAAGAAAAATAGAGCCAAGTTTCAGGTAAGCATGATCCTTTCAGGATTCAGTGAAGGTTTAAGAATTTCAGCGGCATCAGATTGAGAATGGGAAGRCCTTAAATGTTTCTCAGTGTCTTAAACAATTGATCAACTATTATTTCAGTGGAAAAACATTCTTTTGAAAACCTATTTTAAACTCTATGCTAATAATTAAAAGAATAACATTAAAGAATATTTTCTGTAGCTAGAACTTTATAAACATGATTATACATTTCAAAATGTGATTTATAGTGCTGTTATGCTGCTAGCATAGCCTTATGTTTTATTGTTCCCGAGAGGAAGAACGTTCCTGAGAGGAAGAACATTCCTTGTCTTTTTCTTGAGTGCATGGCACTAGATGTGTCCCAGCCATCAGACATGCTATATCAGAGTAAAAGTGGCACTGGTAGAACTGGTTTGTGTTCCTTTGCAGAAATCCTCTGCTGCTCTTGGAACCTGGGTTTATTTGTGTAATTTTCTTTCTGATTTTTTCTGCTGTTTATTTAAGTGTTCATTTGTTTTTAAGAAGTGCTTTCCAGCCTCTGGCTGGGGTGAGTCTTCGATTTCTGCCAACTATTGAGCACTTTGGGATGGGGAATACTGCAAAAACAATGTTTCTTTAGCTTTTCTCCAACAACAAACAGAAAGTCTAGCTCGCTACCAAGCTCCAAAGACAGGGAATCCACATTCACCTCCAGGTGCTGTCCACACCAGCTGTTAACCTTGTTTAACTTCTGCATGAAGTTCAGTGGAAATGCCAGGTGCTGCAGAATGAATGGCTTGTGTCCGTCGCTTTGAGGGGGAAAAAGAGACTACAGTGGAAGTTCATGACATCTTTTTTGAGGAAGTTTGGGATATAGATGGAGCTAGGGAAGACTTTGTTGAGAAATTCCTTATACTGGAAGCTCTGCGTAACACCCTGGGAAGTGGCAAATATGGAGTTCCTGCTAACAGTGTAAACTGTTTCCCCTGTTCTGCAGACTGTTCATTCCTTTACTGTAGTTCAGTTATCTGCCAGCTGTACATGGCTTTGCATAGCTTAGGTACCTGAAGATAACATGTGAAGCAGCTGCAAACAGTGAAATACTACTTTATAACTAACATTGGCACCGGGAAATCCAGAGTTCTCCTTCAGAGTCTGACCTGACATGGTAGCACCCATGAAGTCCATTTAAGACTGTCTAAATGCAAAGCATTGCTGCAAACTGTTAATCCTTGATTGAACATAGTACGGGAGGGAAATGTCCATGAGACAGAAAAGCAACTGACAAATGTTTTATAAAGACTTTTGAGCAGATTTCTAGTACTGTACTGTTTATATAAGACTACCTCTTTAGTTTAATAAATTGGTCTGAATAAAGACGTAATWCTCAGATTTCTATTTCAGCTTCAGTGTGACAGTAAAAATTCCACATTTAATTACTCTTTTCCCTCATCTGTGTGGGTTCTTGCAGACACTACAAATATATTTTCCTCAAMCCATCTAGGTATAGAGATCAACTCTAATATCAGTTCCTGAGGGATAAGCAAGACCAAAAATTGAGGAATGTGTGTTTCTACATATAGAGATAAGTATGTGTGTACACATGTATGACCCTTTGGAAAAAAAAAAAAAAACAAATTCTGCAGGCATTCTTTGTAGTGCTTTACAAAAAACAACAAAAAAAGGGGATTAGCTTTATTTTCCCTTTGCCTCTTTGAAGTTTCAGTGTAAGTCCGACATTTTTGCATTACACACAAATCAAAGCCATTTGTCTGCTATACTTCAGTTTAACCATCAAGGTGCGCMCAATGAACCTCAGCTTTCTTGCTAGAGGCAGAGGGTGCTTGGTGAGCAGGGGTCCAGTGTCACCCCAATGGCAAGTGGTCCTGTCACATTTTCTGAAGTGCACCTTCATCAATGAATGAGCTGTTTTCTAGCTTACCAGGCTTAGCAACTGAAATAATTCCTTTGGGRTTAAAGCCTGAGTCCATGTGCTTAGACTGGGTTTGTAAACTTCAGCTGAGAAAGAAATCCTGAGGTGGAGTTTGTAAAGTCCAAAGCTAGAATTAAAAATGGGTTTCTAAGCACCTAGTACTTGTCTCATCCAACTGTGACACAAAATGACCTTTAAGATTTGCAAGTTTTCCGAAGGTCTGTGCAGAGAGTGCTCTCCCCAGGACAACCCTCGAGTGATGGCCCTGTCTGTGCTGCACACAGGTGGCAGTGCCTTTGGCTACCCTGGGAGGCTGGCGCTCCTCCAGCACTTCCGGCTTCCTCAAGGTACAAAGAGCATTTTATGGACAAAAACACTGAGGAGCGTTGCTAAGGAGAAGCTAAACATTTGTGTCTCAAGGGCCCAGCACACTGCATGGGAGCCGCACTGCTCCTTGCCTGGGTGTCAGTCCTGYGGGCTGTTGTGTCCTGCTGGACCTGCTCCTCCACAGACTCCTCCCAGTCCTGCGAGCACTCACCTCTGTGCAGCGCTGGGCTGGACCAGCAGCTCTCATTCCTCATGAGCTGCCCCATCACTGCCTACAGCTCCATGTGCAAATTTCTTGCCAAAGGCAGTGAGCAGCTGGTGTGGTGCTTCCAAGGTGAAGTCGCTGCTCTAGGGTACCCAGCAGGGTCTGCAGCCCACCCGTGTGAGCTCAGCTGGGCACCTGTACAGGGGTGGCACTGGCCCTACTCCCCGTGGGGTGCTCCTGTCCCTAACAGTGTGGGGGCTGGGGGCATTTCCCCGGCCCTTTGCTGCATGGCACAGCCAAAGTGTGATGCTTAGGCAAGTGCTCTCGCTGCAGAAGAAGAGGGTAGCTCCCTACCCTGGGACTGGTAGCATCAGGCGGAGCAGCTTAGCACCTGCCAGGGTGGGATGTGAGGAAGCTGTAACACACTGTTCCGTTGGCACGGGGGAATGTTTCAAATCACAAGCTTCTGCAGATGGCCTGTCTTAATTAGCTTTGACAAGTACCTAAGTTACTTTAAGTTACACCACAAACAGGATCCTGAAGTTTTCATTTTTTTGTCACTTTTAAATAAAGCTTTTTCCCTCCTCCTGGGTGCAGCATTTCCATGTTTTGTCCATGTAAGGCTCTTGAGAATAAATGAGATCTTTACGTAGCTTAGGAGCTATATTTTGATTGACTAAAGTATTTATAATTAGGAGGTAGCTCCTGCCAGCGCTCTTCATATGTCGATGGAGAATTGCCTGCAGCAAATCAGTGCCAGCAGAGCTGACAGGAAAGCACGCTGGTGCCTTCTCAAAGCAAATACCTTGTAACCCCAAATTTCCTCCTTCCTCATAGTGACTCACTCAAGTAATCTTTATGGCCGATGACTGCAGGAGTTACAGGGTTTCGCTCCAAAGGCCATTAGCAGAATACTTACCCATGCAGTTATTGATGGTCTCTTATGTGGGAGCAGTGGTGCTGGCAGCCTTGTTAGAGCCACTGAATGAACTCTGTGTGAAAAGAAGCTGAAGGCAAGTGTGCCTCTATCTTTGAAGGATGYGAAGCAGAAGCCTTTCCTCACCTGGTAAAAGACACTTGATCTGATTGCAAAAAAGGTGATTCTGGAGTGGGCAGAATCACTTGGGCAGGATTAGAAACAGAAAAAAAAATTGCTGCTGTGGGCCTTTGAGGAGGTAGAAACAGGGGTTTTTTTTCTCCTCAGATGAAATCATGGCATAACAGGCACCTGGATTATTCTAGCCAGGAAGGTGTTGGGCACACAATCCATCCCCAGCTGTAGCAAAGGATCAATATAGGACTCTTTCTTMYCAGTTTTTTGGTTTTCCCTTGGCTGAGGTGGRTCTGATAGTGCTGGGCAGACAAATYCCCCTTTTGGACAAAGGTGAGAAAATCCTTGTGAGCTACTGTSTCTGTAGATGGACAAGTTGGAGAGACAGGGAACATGGTGGTAGCATAAAAAGTGCAGTAAGTAAACGAGGGATCACTTTCCTTCCTCTCGGTGATTTCATCCAACACTCTGTTGAATTGGACTTGGTATCAAAAGACAATTACCTGCTTGAGCCATGAGTGCCCTATGCATTAAAAAACCAGATACAAGGCACATAAACTGAAGAGATTAAAAATGTAAGTTACCTGTGGAGTACTATTTCATTTTCTTCATGTATCTCAGCTTTCAGAGTTTTATATTTGTATATTTCTTTTCTATCTTCTACCCAAGACRAGCAGGACTTTTCTGGGACCATAGGGCCTAAAGGACATCTCCTGTCACAGCAGATATCATGCTGTAAAATCCCTTATCTAAATGTACTATTTCTTTACTATGAAAGTAGTTAGCCTACGAGCACCTACTRCTTCTGTTGAAAGACTGCTATAGAACACGGTTTCTCTGATGGTTAGAAATGTGCTTTTAGCTTAAAATAGTTGATGGGGTTTTTTCATGYTATTTGTTCTTGTGCCAACATTGTCTCATGGTTTGAATGATTCTTCTGCCGTGCTGGTATTTGGATATATATTTATAAAGTGTAATTGTATCCCACTCAGCCTTCCTTTTGCTAGGCCAGTGCTATTAAGCTATATTTGTCCATCAGTAAAGCTGACTCCCCATGCCTGTCCTACTCTGTCTCTGCACCTGTTCTATTTTCAGTGCAGCTTTCTTAGAGCCATGGTTGGCATCCTGCTTGTGGTCCCACCAGAGGAATGCAGAGTACGAAAAACACCCCTTCCTGCCCACTGCAGTACTTCACCCAGACCATCCCAGGATTTTTCTTCTCTATCTCATTCCACCAGCTCCATTCAGACCATTCTTCAGTCCTTTGGCTGCTCCCCTGCCTTTTCTTCCTTGCTCTGTGCACAGGTGGTGAGATGCAAGTTACAGTAAAATTTCTCTTGGCTGTTACGTATCTACGTGGCTTTGTTTGATTAGATTTCCATTGCCTTACTGTGAGAAATGAAACCCCGTGATTCTTATGAGTATATGTAATTTGAGCAGCTGGAACTCTAAGAAAAACATCAGAAATTATGTGTCTGTAAGGARAAAATAATGATATTCAGCCTTCATTTTTCAGAGATACGTTTCAGATGTGATGGAGTTGGCTCTGATCACCATTGAAGCATCAAGGTGTTGCCATAAAAAAAAGGCATTGATATTTTGAGTATTATGTTGCCAAGTCTCTGTTCAACTGGTGTTTTTCCTCAAATCCTCACTCATGGAGTTGTTATTGCAAGTTAAATTTTCTAACTTTTAGTGAAAAAAGTTTCTGGTTTCAGAAAGAAGTATGTTGTAAACCCAAATCTAGAGAACAATTCCTATGAACTTAAAAGTAACAGATTACACCAAAGAAAAAAAGAGCAGGTTTAAATCCTAGACTAATGAATTTGCAGGGCATGTAGCAATATTGCTAAGGTTTTCAGAGTGTTTAGCACTTAAGGCTACCAAAGCATGTGAAATAGTACAATTTGAACTAAAAGTCCCATTTTTCTACAYGCTTAATTGAGAGTTGCTTCATGGAGAGACATCAAGCCAAGTGTGGTGGGACTTGCTGAGCCATGCCTGGATATCTTGCATTGGAATGTCCTATGCTGAGTGCTCAGGTACACTGTTCTACTGTAAAAAGACAAAAATAAGGAGGATGATAACAGTAAAGCAGCCATGGAAAACCAGAAATATTTAAAATTGCTGGGGTAAATTTAATGCCTATGAGGAACTAATAATGGGGCTGAACTTTGCTATGCATGCTCCTGTCATGGGTCATGAGAAAGCCACAAATGGGCTGGCCCCTGGTTCTGCCAATTGCCACTCCTATGCCATGAAAAGGCTGTAGCTGGTGAGAGGGGCTGGGTGTGCCAAGGGGTGGGGTGTGCTTGAGAAGGATTCACAAATAAGTTTAAGTCAAGATCTGAAGGCTTGTCTTCACAGGTGTGTGTTTAGACTGTACTGACCCATACTGCTGTCTGTGCTGTACTATGTTCATCCCAAATGTAGGGATTTGTCTAAAAAAAGCAAAGCCATATTGGTGACCAGGGAGGAAGCCTCAGAGTAGGTGTTCACTGCCTYCTCTTCTGTTTCACAGTGAACCGAGAAGGGAGTTTTCTTGCAAAGAAGGGCTTCTGCTTGGGATTRTTTCATCTCTTTCCTTCAATACAAAGCTTTCTGCACAAGCTAAGAGAATGCCATCAATGGAAGCACAAGACAGTATGATGGATGACTGAATTAAAATAAAAAAAATATTTCAAGCACATGTTGAATATTTATTTTAAAATATTATTMAAAGCRGGAATTTTAAAATATTAGATTTTCTTTTGGTTTAGTTCCTGCACTTTACAATTTTTTTTTCATTCCTTTTCAGCACTTGCTGCTTTTCTTTCTTTTATTCTGCCAGATGAACCTGGAGAAAGGAGAAAACAGATTAAAAGTGAAAGGAGTCAGAGGAAGTCATCTTAAACATGAAACTAAAAACACTGCAAACACCTTGCATAGAGCTTTCATTTTCAGACACAGAAAATTTGCTAGAAAAAAAWCAGTTAACAAATGAGGCATATCTACATTTGGATTTTCTGTACAGAGAGGTTTTATCTGACTAAAACTCAAATACTACTAAGATTTTTTTTTTTTGTTTAGCTTAATACACATAAATGTTTTTATGGCCAGGGTGGTTTAGAAGTCATGTTCAAAGGGCTTCTGTAAAGCTTYTAATTGCTCTGAGATCTCACAATAAGGACCCTAAGCCCAAAAGAATTAATTTTGTGTAGTGACTGGAAATCATGACAATCTTATGGTCTGGCTTTGGATGAATGACAGAGAAGATGACAACCAAGGCCCACTGCTAAATAAGTCAATATTCACATCCAAGGGTTTGCTTTATTCCTCAAAAAGGGCTTAGAAAATATACTTGCAGGTATATTTTCTTCACACAGATATTGTTTAGATTAAATCAGTTCAGGAGAATAAAGGTATTTCTACTTGATAATGAGCATAGCCAGATGCAACTGAATTCTGGTCCAAGCCTAGAATAAATTTTGGGTTTGGCATTATTTGTCCACTTAGTAACAATATCTATTTTACTTTTTTTTTTTTTTTTGCTGCCTTTCATACCAAGATTATTAGGGGAAAAAAATCAATTTTACTTTAGCTTTCAAAGTGGGCAAGGACCAGGCTTGTAAAGCAACCTGCTCTAGGAGTTGATTGGCTTGTGTGTGGTGGTGATGCAAAAAGCCAAGGCAGAGCAGGAACATGGTTTGGTTACTGGCAGCTGCTGTCCAGCTGATGTAATTGGGTAATAGCCAGTGACAGGCAGAAACTACAGAAGATACAAATGATGATTCTTTGGGGAGCTCCAGAGATAAATAATTCATCAAAATGAATTTTATAGTAGGGGTCAAAAGAAATTGAAGACAGCCTTAGTGTTAACTCTCTGAGGGAAGAATTGGCAGATCGTTTTAGTACAAACTACACAGGGGAGAAATGCAGGCAAATTAAAAGTAAATGGAGAATACAACATTGTTCCTACTACCTGGAACCAAAGTGAGAGAGACACAAGAAATTAAAAAATGGAAGTGTTACTAAGAAAGTGTCAGTAACTCAAACTGGTGCTGGATAACAGTGCCAGAGAGGTGCTGGGTAACAGCAAAGGAGAATGAGCTGTCACAATTCCATGCTGTTGCACAGTGTATGTATCCTATAATCACAGCAGAACGATGTCTTCATGGTAATCAGCTCAGTCACTTGCCCACAGTTAGGAGCCGATTAATCCCCAAAATATTYCATGTGTCTGAGTCAGGACACATCTGTGAGGGAAGGACAGCCGATCTGGGACATGGTTCAGGCTCCCCCAAGTGCCAGGGACCAACTCACAGGGTGGCTGAAACCATTCCCYGCTGCTGGGCTGAGTCCTCCTGCACCAGCTGGTGCCATTCTGCAGCGCCATCCCACAGGCTGGTTTTCCAGGAGAGGAAAGCCATCATGCCCCACGCAGCTCAGAGTTCCCAGAAGAAAAACAGTGGTGCTTCAACTAAGCAAATTGAATGTCTGTTTCTCTGGCACTGCTTTTAAAAGTGTTTTTTGGTCAAGATCTTTCTGAGCACGCCTAGCACAAGGTGACTTTTTTTCTACGTACCAGGCCATAATTCTGCAACTGTTTGGATTTGGGTTTTATGTTTGCCTTAGTTTGTGAACTCTGACTAGCCAAATAGCTTCATCCAGACCAAACTTGGTATTTGAATAAACACTGGTTTAGGAATAAGTTGTTATAAGCCTGTGAAAATGGCATGTTGCTTATGTACAGCACAAAATTTTCCACCCAGTCTTGTATTTTCAAAAATGGTCTCTAATTTTGTGTGTCCAGATTTAGTCACTGAGAGGCTGACTTTGAGAGGTCTTGCCTGCCCCCAAGTTGGAGTGTGTATACTTCAGAGACCCCAGAATAGCTTCTCCAGGCCATGCTGCTTCATTGCAGCCCATGTTTTGTGCTAGTCTGGATTCATATTTTTTTATTGTCTGGGAACTACTGTCTGTGACATATAAAATGTTTTCCACCCTGTAAGGTTTGTGCTCCCTAAATCTGAGAAAATTTCTCTTCTGAAAACTACAATATTGCCTTAGATCAAAGGTTTCCTTCCTATCCAGACCCAGAAAAACCCCCAAAATACTTTCTTTTCCTGTATAGTCACACATACACTGCAACTATGATAATAAAAGGAGACATGCTTTAACTACTTCAATTATTTAACTGAGTAACTCAGAGAAAATCTCCTTTCAGCAAAYTGGGGGAGGAGAATAAGAAAATAAGCCACATAAAATATTACAATTTTGGTAYGGTAACTTTGTGAAAGGCAGGGAGTTTGCTGATTTCTCTTTTTCACCTTGTATGCTTGCACCTTTTCACAGGGAGGCATTTCTCTTTTCTGATCTCATAACAAGTTAAAATCTGATTCTGTCTCATGTATGCAGAGATTTTGCTGTGATTTAGGGAAAAAGGATGTGCATGTGGTAATGTACCAGTTTCCAAAAATTAACAGAAGAATACAATGGTGAATTGTGCTGATTTCAGGATTAATGCTCTCTCTTATTACTGGATTCATGCAGGGTGCAGGTAGCATTAAAAGAGGCTGGAAAACCACGAGGGACACTGTAGGGCTTTTTCCTCTTTAAGACAAAAAAACCTGCCTCTCCTGTCTGTTATATGCAATCGCCAGAGCCAAATGAGAAGCAATGACATGACAAGCAAATGCCTGCAGCTCATGACAGGACCAGCCTGTGGCTAAAAGTCCAGGCTGCTTCCRCAGTGAGAACAACCAAGCCACTGTTTTTACTCTGAATTCTTCAAGGTCRCTTCATTTAACCCGCTAGGTAAAGTGAGCATCACTTCCATGGCAATACAGTCTAGAAAAAAAAGGAGGAAAAGCTCCTGCACCATTTTTCAGAGAGCGAGAAGCAGCTGAGGCCTGTGCAAGGGATGTCAGCTGCTGATGGAGAGAAGCATTTCCTTGACTGAGCAAGTTACAGAGTGTGAGAAGCAGAGTGCATACACAAAGTTGCTTGCTGGGAGTATACCAGTGAGCTCTTCTCAAGGCTTTTTTGTGCAACAAACCCACCATTGATTGACAATTTTGCAGATGCACATGTGAACAAAAAAGGCAACTTTCAGGCCTTATACCATGAGAGAGGCACAGTGCCAGCTTTTGCCCATCTCCTGGGCAGTGGTGTTGCTGTTGCTGTCTGCTCCATTAATTCATGCTCCCTTTGGAGAACAAGGGAGGAGGGTTAACGCAGCCCTGATGGAGCACAGGAAGGTGGCAGGACCCTGCATTGGATGGGGCAGGGCAGGAGTCAAGGTCCCCCTCAGCTGCTCCATTCCATAAGAATGACCACAACCTACACCCCTCCCCTGCTCCTCAGCCTGGCCAGAGAGCCTTCAGGCAAGCAGGCACTGAACCATGGCTTGTAAAAAACTCAAGCCAAGCAGAAATAAGCCAGAAGCATGGGTTGGAGAAGGAAATGGGCTTCCCTCTGTGTGAGACCCTCTAGAGTGAGAAATGGCAGGCAGAAAGATGCTCCAGTGGTCTGTTTGAGGCAGGTCTCCTCCAACCAGGAGCCCTCACCGCATGTGCAGGGAACCCAGGAGCAATGGGCTATGCCCAGTCCACAGTAAAAAAACCCAAATGCTTACAATACAGGCACATGATTCGCAGCAGCCTCAGGTTACCACTGGACCATGGCTCTGGCTAGCAGGGACAATACCACTACAAAATTGTGATAGAGGGAACAAGGATTTTTCTCATTTTCCCTCTCCATACCTTGATACTCTCTCCTTTATTGTAGGGGGAAAACAAAGTGCTGCTCTTCCTTTTCAGGGCCAGACACATGGATATGTACTGGCACTCTCTATCTGCCACAGAGGATTAATCTTATTTCTATACAGACCTCTCTTGCTCTCAGCAACTTTTGGTGTCAACCAGAGATGGCAGCAGGACCCACTGTCCTCACCAAAACTGCTCCAGCATTACCAACACAGAGTACCTTTGGAGTGAGGCTCTTCAGTCCCTGTCCCAGTACGAGAGCACCTGTCACAAACCTGATGCTCCCGGCAAATAAATCAATAAATCATTCTCAGAGCTCTGCTCTTGCTGCTGGGGTAGTAAAACAAAGGGATGGCACAAATCCTTTCCCTCTGTGTGGTTTAAACAAGGCATTCAGTTGCTGATGATATCTCGACATTACTGGCAGGCAATTTTGCTCATTTAATTCTCCAGAGAGAGATTTGTTCACTAAGTTGCTGCTAAATAAGGGTGCTCATTTTGATTTTTCTGCACTGAGACCTCAACAGCCAATCTGCAGTGTTAAATGCTTCAGTCATTGTTATGGGTGTGGCTTTTCTCCACGCATTTGTCAAGTTTCAAAAAAACCTGATTTCTGTTATTTCCTCTGAAAAACAGGATTAACCTGTAGCAATTTTTTATAACTAGACTTCACTCCAAGAACGGGACATCTGCTCACTTAGATATGAATACATTGGCAACGTGACACGCTTATATGTATAATGATGCAATCTCATGAATTGCTCTGCATAAAGCTTGTCTAACCTTGTACTTTCTATATTGATCCTGARAGTGACAAATTCCATCTGAGGAAGGCAGCACTTTGAGATATTAAAGTGTAATTTATAGATTCATTTACTGGGGTTCCAGAATTGATTTCCTTAAATGTTATGGATCATATCTGATGTGAGTCCTCTGTGATTTGAAACAATATAGTAAACTATCCTCAGTTCCTAGTTCCTTTTGTAATCATTTAATGAAGGCAGAATGGCCTTTGTTAAATGGGCCCTTTCACCCTCTGGATGGATTAGGTACAACTATAATTAAATTTTCATTTAGAATTGGAATTAAATTAAAATCATATAAATACCAAAATCTTCAGGATTGCTATTTCTAATTAATAAGGTAACCACTCTTGCTGGAATACACTTTTGATGATGCTTTAATAACTCCCAATTCCTATTACATATTTATCTAAGACAATATATTATATTTCAAATGTTTAACAGAAGATTGCCATAAGAAAGGCTCTAATAAAGTACTCTAATAGATATCGAGTGGTTTTAACTGCACGCAGATTCTCTCCTGCTGCTCCTGAACRCTGCTACAACAAAATACACATTGCAGTGTAGTGCCGCGTTACACCCGGTACTGTGTTCTTGGGGTGCCTTGGAGAAACTGTTCTTGGAGTGCCCTGCAGAGTGCTAGCACACTGGCTTGTGTGGTGTGCATACACACACACASACACTCCCAATAGCATCATTTCATGACATTTTTCTTCCCTCCAGGAGTGGTTCGATATGTACTTGAGAGAGAGGCTTTGTATGTCATTCTGTAGTCAATGCCTAGGGTTTAGGGTTTGGACTGTGTTTCAGAGTAATACAAGCATTTCTCCTGTGTCTTATATTGAACTCTTTGTAAGCATTTATCTGTTAAATCAAAGTCCTCCACAGACATCGTGCTCAGCATGTGCATGTTTTCAGTGTGGAAACGAAGTGTTTCACGTGAAGCTTTAACAGTGTAACATCCAATTAGCCTTACCTACTTTTTCATCTCTGTAGTGCTGCCACCAGCACTGGTGTCCATGGTGCCAGACAGGGTGACAGACAGCGTGGGAGCTTGGACAGGCTCCATTTGCTCTGCTTTCACCCCTCTAAGCCCAAGCATTTACTTTCAGCTTCCCTGGGTCCTTCCCAGCCCAACTGAGTAACCTGAAATGTTGCAGATCACTCCAAGTGACTTTGGCTTMTCTGATGCAAATATAAGATGTAAAACAACAGCAGAAGTCATGATCGTTAGGACATAGCAGTAGGAAGTGAATATAATCCTCACTTAGGAGAGGATAAGAAAAGGGAAAACARCATTATGGAAGATGTTAACCACTTTTTAAAGATACTGTGATGGTAAGGCTATTACAAAAGAATCATATGGAATATAGTTCTCTGATGTCAAGAAGCAATTTGGGGCWCCTTTCTATCATTCTGATATCTAGCTGATCATTGCTATCATACATAAAATGCAGCACAATTATTTCCATTACTTTTGTCAACCTGCCTTTACATTTTTGCATTAGAAGTGCTTTAAAATGTTAGACAACACCAATAAAACAAAAGCTCTCTCTGATTTATTGAGATGTGTTGAAGTATATAATTTAATGCCAGAATATATCTGACAAAGTTGTTTTTCACCAAGCTTAAGCCTTCTTATAGGTGGATATACTAGGCCAGTACAGCACGAATCCAGTGTCAGCAGCAATGAGACAGTTGCACAGAGCACCTTTTGGTTTTCAATACTCCTGAATAAGAGAAGAAAAGAAATTCTCTCACCCTTTGAGCACTGCAATCATTTCAGCAACTGAGCTGAATCTTTTGAGGGTGGTGAGAGCAATAAAACACTCTTGTGATTTGCTTTTAAATGCTCAGATCAAGGTCCCAGTCAGCCTTCTGGCACAAATCTGCTGGAATGGATTTCATCATCTAGGGACTGTTCATGCTGAGTTTTGTAATCAAGGCATTTAGTAACTGTAATTCTGTGAGTCCTCTCTATAATTTTATATGCATTGTTACAATACCTGCAGTGCTGTTTTGGCATCGCTCATGGTGCATCTTGCAGGCTCTGATTTGCCCTTGCTTTGTGCAGACAAACAAGGGGGCAGCCTGCCTGGAGAGATTCTGACAACAGCCATGTCTGTGCAAAAGGTCTATGTAAAAGGGCCAAAATTCACTCTGTCCAACATAATCTTTCAACCCATCAGGAGAAAATAGTTTTCTAGGACCTTCTCCTCATGTAACTGTGTTTGGACTGGATAAATGCTCCCCAATGCTGTGACTCTCAAGAGATGCTTTCCTGTAAGAAAGTCCCAATATCCCCAAGCTGTCTACTTTAAGCCTGGGTAATTTTATCATGAGTTTTCAAGAAATTATAAAGGAATGACAAAATTAYACAATAATTCAGGTTGGATGGATCTTGGGAGATTGTGTGAGCCAATCCCCTGCTCAGATCTGATTTCACTTAGATCACATTGCTCAAGACTTTGTTTGGTTGGGTTTTGAATATCTTCAAGGATGGAGGCTCCACAGCCCCTCTGGACACCTGGTCCAGTGTTGGTTCATCCTAGCARTGATTTTTTTTACTAGCAACTGGTTGGAATTTGTGTTGTTCCTACTCATGTCTACYGTCTGGACAAACTAGCTGGATGCAAGGCTTTCATGCAATGTGACACCAGGCTCCATTTGTCGTGTCTGCACTGGTGGACTTGGGAGTCCTTTAAYTGTAGGGCTACTTGGACTGTTTGAAATCAGCTGTTGGTCTCAATCCAATAATGGCACCTGTGTCACAGAGCTGCCAAGGGCATTTGAACAGCTTGTCAACCTTTCTAGCAGACTGAACAAAGAAGATCAGGGCTGAAAGGACAGATAAAACCATCCCCTTCATGCCCAATGAGCTCTTTTTAGACAGGCTTAAAGGACAGTTGCCAGCAGCCACCAGTGCTTTGCTGCTGCGTGCCCCAAGTTTCTTTTGCTGAGCAGAGGGCTGCCTTTGCCAGGGCAGTGATTGCAGCCCTGGCTGTGAGCACCAGAGGCTGTCTGTGTGCACACCCCAAGCTCCAYGGACTGGGGCTCTGTCCCGTTCTCCAGCCCATCTGTCTCTCATGTCAGGCTCAGTGCCAGCCCTAAGCTGGCACAACGTTGGCCATACACTCCCCATCCCAGCACACACACCTCTGCACRGGGAGGGAAAACATGGGGACTTGATGTGAAACCCATCTACCCACCAGCCCACCTTCTGCAAATAATGGGCATTCTCATCTGCTCTCCTGGGGAGTCTCAGGAAGACCACACCATCGGATCTTGGCCCATTTTAACTACCGCACACGCTCCATCTTGCAGATCGTTGTAGGATGGACCTGCCTTCTTGGTGCAGACTTTATTTCAGTATTTTCACCTCAGCCAACAGCTACCAGTGCAGTCTGCAGTCCAGCCGTGTTCAGCTCTAGGCTCAATTTACTTTACTTTGCTATGACAGAGTTGGTTTGCATTTCTTTAGCTTCTAATTTCTTTGTTCTTTTTCTTGGTGATAAGCAATACAAAACAGGAAACATCTTTATTACGGTAGCATAGCATTATCAAGTAAATTTTTTAAAAGTGTAGAAAATATTCAAGGGATTTGAGAAGACAATGTGCCAAGAGGCACTGCAGTACACTAGGTTCAGGGAGAGATCAYAGCTGACTAAATATTCAGTGCCTATACAGAAAAGAGTATATCCAGCAGAAACAAMCTTCTTAACCAGAATAAATTGAGAATCTACAGAAAGATTTTCAACTGCTCATAAAGCTCTCAACCTTAAGGCCCTTGCTTAGGGCAAGCTCTGACAGCACAAGGTTTTTTGTTCTGAAGATGTCTCTCTACTGTTGGCCCTTCTGCAAACAGAAGCATGTCCCATTTTTCCCAAAAGTTCTCATACCAGAATGAAAGGTGGTCTTTGTAGATTGCCTGGAGATGCTCTCCCACCTCTGTATCCTTTTAAAAGCCTCTCTGGGCAGACATCATTTGGGTCTAATACCATTTGATTTGTGTTCATTGCTGAAGACTGAGACAGAGACAGAAATGGTCTTTGATTTCAGACATTCCTGTGTCATAGACCTGTCTTTAAAGATCTGAGAGAGACTCTGCTGCTTCCTTGTCAACCTTCAATCCTCAAAGATGATCAGAGCAATTTTCGGTAAGCAATACCTTTCTGGGGGTAGGGAATTTTCTTCACTTACTCACTGTAATGTTTTCTGGCAACAGAGAGGACATATAATTGGAGACAGGCTCTCTCAAGTCTGATTTTGTAGATTTTTGGTCTTTTTTTTTTTTTTTTTTTTTTTTTTTTTTTTTTTTTTTTTTTAAATCCTTTCTCTGACAGATAAATATATGGCAAATCTAGCTTGGCAGCTGCCAGGGCTTCTAACGCTTTACTTTAGATAATGCCTTCCCATCTCTCCCCTTTCCCACCCTCTGCGCTTGAAGTCCCAGGGCTGAGTCTGAAACAGAGACCAAACCTTATATGCAATTCACCAGCAGAGATGGACATTTCTCAGGGCAACAAGGGCACAAGAAAGTCTGAGGACTGTTTTCACTGAAATCCTTCGTGTATTAGGGAAGGGAAGGAAAACACCATGGTTGCCTGTGTCTTGGCTGGGGTTTTTAGCTAAGGCTTCCTGCATACCTCTGAAACACTGAGGAGCATTCTGGACATATTGGCCGTGCTGCCAGACCTTGGCTCCTGCATAACTGGTCTGACTTCCAGCATGCTTGGAACACATGCAAACTTCAAGGGTGTTGGTAGGTTGAAAATCCAGCTGCACTTCTGAAGCTCAAACACTGGCTTGAGAATCCAACTTCAGCTTTGATTTTTTTTGGAAAAGTATGCCTTCAGTCAACAAAGTGATACAGGACTTGGTCTGGCTTTCTTTCAAAAGCCAGGAGTGCGTTGTACAACTCATGCAGTCTCTGCTCTGATGTGAGCCTGCCTTCAGGAGTCTGTGGCTTTTGCAGATAAAAGGAGCCTTATCTAATTAGTTGTTTATATATCAACAGTACCCACAGAGTGCTGAACATTGAAAAATTATGGTAGGTGTAAGGAGGAAATTAGGCCTCATGCTTTGAAATGGAAGAAGGTATTAACAATTCTGGCAAAAACTTCTCACTGTGTCACTTCATATAGGCTCTCTTTGTGATCTTTCTTGACTGCTAGGCTGAGCTCTGGAAAATAAATGCAGAAGCCCCAGGTCTGCATTTTTTTAGAGGCCGATACCTCCCAGCTTCTAACTGGATCCACTCAGCCCTCTTGCAGTAGAAGGGCAGTCCAGCTAAGCCAAACAGCCTCATCTCAGTTTGGAGAAGTCCATCCCCAGGAAGGAGCCAGGGAGAGATGGATTGCAGCCCTCTCACAGTGATAGTGATCTGCCTGGTGCAGTCCAGACTGTCTGCTGCAGATTTGATTGAGCTCACCGAAGACCTCCACAAGCTACTCATTTTAGATGGCAGTACAAAGGGCGAGGGCTCTCTGTCCTTTTTGCAATCCAGTCTGCCACTTAAGCATTTCTCCCTTTCTTTAAAGGCCAAAATTAAATTGGTATTTCTTTACCACTTTACAGACAAATGCTTTGATAAGTAACAGAAGCCATTGGGATGAATACAGAATGTGGTAAATATCCTGATAGACAGATGAGCTTTTTAAAATACAGGATTTTGTTTGTAATATGGAAGAGGAGGTGAATTTTTGATTGTTAGATTTGGCAGGGGTGGGTCTCTTCAAGTTATTACCTTCTGTGCCAAGTGAGCACTGACATGAGACAGTCAAGCTGCAAAACACATGGAGRTTATTAGTATTCAGTAAATAAATATGCCTGCAGTTCTCCAGCCCTGAAGTGAAACTGTTCCCTCTGGCTGAAGAAGGCTCCAGCTGCTGCACTGACAGGATGAGCCAGAGGTGAGGTCAAGGTATCACTTAGGGCCAGCCTGCTCTCTGCAATGACAAAGACTTCTCCAGGGACACAAGAGCCATTTTCCCTGAAAAGATTCCTTAAACAGTATCCAGCTAAAAAGAATCACAGTCTCTTGCCCTCAGATGAGTGTATGATGTTCCCTCTGTATTTCCACTGAGATCTGTATATCACTGGATAGTAGCAAGGAATGCAAGAAGCTGGATGTTTGTTAGAGCCACCCAGCAGTGTTGCAGGAAAACTAATAGGTTTTGAATAAAAGTGTCAGCCAAAACACAGCCAGAAAGCTGGCATCCTCTCTGCCAGGCTGCCTCAGATCTTCTAGGGTCCTGCATTTTGAAAGAAAGACAAATCAAATTGAAATTTTAAAAACCATCRCATAAAACCCCTCATTGTGCACACTGATGGGGTAATGCTGACACAAACCCCCCTGGGACATGCTGATGCCTGGGTGTCCATAAAGCTTGCTCCAACTCGTGCCATGTGCATCCTCTCGTACTGCTTCCACAGCAGATCCTCAGATGAAAGCCTTGGCCCTTCCTCTCCCTTCCTGGCTTTTGGAGGGCRATAGAGGGAAGTTCAATACTCAGAGCACACCTTGCCTTGTTCTTTCACATGCTGCAATATTTTTGCTTGTCATTCTTTCCATCTGAAAGTGCCTGCTTTCATTCAGTGCTGTGTATYGTGGGTCACTTCAGTCAGCCTCTCTGCTAAACCATATTTATTGGATTCTGCCAAATTACAGTTGTCTGTACCCTGTCATTCCTCATCTTTATAACAACAATAAAGCCTTAAAATTAAAGCAATTTCATTTTGGATAGAAAAGTATAATAAGCTCTTGAGTGAGCCTCTGAAAGGTCACAGTTGTTCTAAATAAATATTAAAATCAATGTGTGATATTGGTGAATTCTGATGGGAAAACTTTGTTTAAAAACTGGTCTAAATTTTACTAAGAGGATCTGCAAGCCTAAACATTGAGGGTCTTTATGTATATGTATAGCAGCACACACATCATTGGCACATAGCAGTGTTCACTGTAATTCCAAATTCTGAAGTTTTTCACAAATTCTAGTGAAGTAAATATAAATTCTTAGTATAATTAAGGTAATAAGATTATTGTAAAAGATAAGGCGGATGCTTTCATAAGCCTCATTACTACAAATAYACCACTATTAGTATTTTCACTTAATGGCACTTACCTAAGCCAGTGATGGCAGTGTGAGGTGTAGAAAGTCAKAGGCTGTGTCTTCAAGTATGTGTGATGTGCAAAACAAATGGAAATGGGAAGGGGGCAGTGTGGACCCTCTTTTCCTCTCATGGCAGTGGAAGCACCATCTTGCTGCTAGACCATCCTTCCTCAGGCTATATATTCTGGGTATTTTATGGGGAAAGTAAGCTTTGAGGGTAAGYGAGTGAAGGTTGCTTTCATGAATGATGAAAGAGATTTTTGCTGATGGTGAAGGGAGAAGTGGAGAGGGCAAACATGGGCTTATGAGAGAAATGGAAGTTCAGGTGACCGAGGATGCTCCTGGTGATGGAGTGAGAGTAACTTTTAAATATGATGCCAAGACAGGAATTTTATCCCAAGGGGGTTTGAAAGGTAGGACAAAAATTCTCATGTGKTAGAAGGTGAAATTAAGCTAAAGGTCAGTGGAATGTGTCCCAAACTATTGAAATACTGTATGTTTAAGAATATACCAAAACTTCAAAGCTGTTCCTTCTAAGTAGCATTTATTTCTTTGCATATCTTTCTGCTTCCACARTGAGGTTACCATCCCTCAGCTTCTCTGCCAGGTTGCAAGCAATGAATTTCTACTTCTTACAGCAGATACCCTGCATTTCATGCAGGTCCCTCTGCTAGGTGGTGCTGGGCGTGCTGGTGGCACTCCAGGGATGAGCTGGCTGTTCAGTGTGGCTTGACAAGCTTCAAAAATGTTGTGCCTCTTTGTCCCTGTTTGATTCATTGTACCAGAACTGTCTTACACTCAGATTTTATTYTGTTTATTATTTCATTGTACATTTATATTCAGCAACCTCAGATTCTCCCCTTTGAAACTGCTCCTGGTCTTTTACATTTCTTCACTCAGAATAGTGTTTAAAGTACAGCTTTGGTTATCTTCCTTTTGTGATACCCTGTCTGCTCCTGCCATAGTTTGACTTGTGACGCAGTTTACACAATATAATGWGGGTTATCATTTGTGTGGTTAAATCAGTTTCAATACCCTGTTTGAGCTTGTTGCCATTGGAACAGACTGTGTGTTTGCTAACATTTTCATGGGAATGGATCCCACAGATTTGACTAGTCCTTCTGCTTTTCTGATCTTCTCTGTCTGTGGCCTGTGGATTATGTGTTCAGAACTTGTTGCAGGCAAAATAAGGGCATTATTCTGTCTCTCACAGCCTTTCAGAAAAGAGAAATGCTGTTGAAAAAGCTTTGCCTTGCAGGAGTTTATGGCATGGAATGACCAGCACRCAGGCTATGGCACATGTTGTGCAGGACACGCAATTACCTGCTCCATGCCTTAAAATAGGGAGTGGAAATCAGTCTGGTAATCAGCTCCTGATTATGCTGTTTGCTCTTGTTACGTGCTGAAGGAGGAGAGCATCTGCTGCTTCTTTTTAAACCCTTGTTRATGGAGCAAGTCTTCCTGCCAAGAATGTGAGTCAAGGACTGCTTGTATCCCCACAAGAGAAAACTGGGCTGGGATATGTATCTAAGGTTCATGCGAGGTGTGAAATCCTGCAGGAGATGGGTGGGGAATTATAGCTCTGTGGCCAGACAGAGCTGGGGAAGGGGCTGTCCTCCACCCTCTCACAATTCAGAGCAGCCTTCATCTGCTTTGCAGCCCTTCTTTGCAGAGGGTTGTTGCTGGAGTGGTGAACACTGAMCCTATCAGCACATCTTCTGCAGCCTTTGGCTACCTTGCTCTTTGTCCTCACTAAGGAACCTTTTCATTGTGATTTTCTTGYTCTACTTCTCTCTCCCAGGAGAACCCTTTGATTTGCAGTGGTAATTTTCTGGGGCACAGGGGCTACTTAGTTGAAATAGCAAAGCTGATGCTTCCTTCTTCATACTTTCTGCTGGTAGCCCGGGAATCTGGCAAGGAGGAATGAACCATCCAACTTCAATCTGCATGTTTTTTCTGGGCAAGGGCATTGTGAGCTATTCTCTTCAGAATGACAGTCTCACTGTTTGTAAGTCTCTTCTTGGAGCATTAATAATTTTTTGGATTTCACTTTAAAAAATAATGGAATAATGGCAAGCTAGAGCATTCAAATGACTTCTAAATTAGTGCAATTGGTGCCAAGTGTATCAGCACTRAGCCAAAAATCTAAAGTCTTGGACAACAGATCATTCAGCTAGTTGATGTATATTCATTAATTGTTATGGGAGCAGGGAGGGAACAATGCACAAATGGAAGGGAATTCTTCTTTTCAGTTATGTATACAAATGTTAAAATGGGACTGGTTTTGTTTAAGTGTTAAATTCCAGGGTTGGGTTGGTTTGTTGTTGTTTTGTTGGTTTTTTTTTTTTTTTTTTAAAATTGTACTCTTAGTCAGGACAAACTGTTGGAGAAACAATAACAAATTTAATTTATCATCTTTTGCATGCACAGCTGTGGATGGGAAGGAAAGCTCTTTTTAGGCATCAAAGACCTTCATGATTCAGCCTTGCTAGCTTTAAGCCATTTTAAGAAGCATGCTTGGTTACTGATCTTTGTATGAGAAAATTCAAAGCTCCTCGAAAGCTGGAAATGTTGAGTTCACAGCTCAAAGTCTGTTCCAAGCTGGGGCTGGCTCCCTGTGTGTTGTCCTCTCTGTTGCTTAGCACTGCATGCCTTTCACAACATTTAATCACAGGCTTGCAAGACCATACAGAGAGTGGGCTACAAATAGCAACTTGCAGGGGAAGAGTCTCAAGGGTTTCCCCCTCCTTTCGGCAGCTGTCACTGGACAGTGACACAAACTTACTGTTTAGCAGTTGTTCATMTCCCTCTAAAATAAAGCCACCCAATTAAATGCCTTTCTGAGTGTTGTTTTATTGCTAATCTTGGCTTAAGGGATAAAGGGGCAAAAAAGGATTACTGTGATTTATTACCCATTAAAAGGGTGACTGGTGTCTCATCTTGCATTTATACTCTTGACTTGAAGGTTGCCATAAATTATTGAATGCAGTTGAACTCGGTGAAGTCAGATACTAGCATATAACACAGCCACCAACCAACATARCAGTGCATTCATGGAGGTGCTAGTGGCTTGTTCTCTATGCTTTCATGATGGTTCKATTCAGGAAAGTGTGAGAGAAGGAAATGGGAGTGATTCCATTTCTGCAGCCTTTCTTTTTGGGGTATTGCAGGAGGAAACCCCTCCATGGGTTTCCATGACAGGGGAACTGGAACTAAATAATCTTTAAGAAAACTTCCAACATAAACCATTCTATGAGTCAATGACTCTGTGAAAGATAAAGATCATATTTCTAAACATCTCCCAGTCCTGTCAGCTGTGAGTACAACACCCTGCAGAGGGGTACCAGAGGAAATGAAGGGGAAGGGGAAAATGGATTTGTGAAAGGGGCATCACCATTTGTGATACAGGCCTAAGGCCTGATGTGWGTGTTCCAGCTGGCTGTGTGACACTCTCAAGGATATTTGAATATTGTTATCCTTCGCTGGCTCTTCCTGGTTTTGTACTGTCTCATATCCACGGTTATCACAGTTCTGCATCTCCTCCATCAATCATTGCATTTTCACCTTCACGTCATCTTGGCCTGGCTAAAATATAGTTAAAACCTTCTAGAAMGATACTCTGCTTTTTCTACTCCTATTTGATCCTGGACTGGTTTATGTTTAACTAGCTTTTAATTTAAGTTTGACCTTTTGCCATTTAGAAGATGCCCCCTGCAAATACAGTTTTTCTACTCTGCCTGTCACTTCCTGAGCCAATATTCAYCAAATTACTCAAGTTTTTCTGTCCTGGTATCTGGTGGATATAGCAGCAATATAAGTTGCTCTTGACATTTTTTTCTGCAAAATGGACAGATTATGTAGTCTGTGGGAAGCAATTTGAATAGGTTTATATCTGACAAATAGTAGTCTGTGGAAAACAGTTTTAATAGGCCTGTGAAAAGCACACAAGGATGTACTTTTAAAATGGAACCAAATAAAGCTAAATCTTCTRGTTAAAATAATAATTTACCTTTGCTGCTTAAAAAGTAACCGTTTACCTTGGCTGCCATGTACTTATACTAATCCATCTATTAAAACACAGGTTAAAAATAACGTTCTTAGAGCCTCAGTTGTCTTGGGATTTTTACACATGGTAAGAGAAAATGATTATCGCATTTAATATAATTAAATYGAAGTCTGTATCTTGGTGATTCATACAAGTTCTTTTCAGGGAGAAGAATAAAATAAGTAAAAATCCCAAATTGCTTTATTTCTCATTCAGTTGCATCACTGGCATTTATACCAATGCCTTAAGCTTGTCTYAATCATTTTTATTAAAGCCACTTTCACCCTAATAAATGTCAGTTGTATTATTTACTCTCTTTGTGAAGCAAAAGTTATGGTCCTGAAAGGTGTATAGGTCTGGGAGCATAAGCAAAAAATGTTATATATTTATCTTTGGTTTTTCAATATATATCAACATCTGTGATAAGGTTTACTTTTGAAGGAGATTCTAAAAGTCTGGAAATTAAATTTCACACAAAAAAAGGCTTGCTATAAGTAAGAAAAACATTTGTCCTTGTCTTTCTTTGTTTGAAAGATCTTTCCAGCCACTGTTTTTTTTCCTCTTTGAACTCTTTTTTTACCTCTGCTGCATTGCAATGTTCCCAAYGCACTGACAATATTCTACAGATGACAGGAGGGTTTTTGTTGCTGTCAGGTGTGAGTCCCCAGGGTGCACATTTCCAGGTTTTCCCAGCACTCCCAAGGACAGTGGTTTCTTTGCTTTCCCACCAGCCCCAGCAGGAGCACGGTGTGCTGTGGTTTCCCGGCCCTTTGCCTGTGCCCAGAGGGAGTGGAGTCACCCGGGTTTGCAGCCCCGGCCAGCTTGTCCTGGCACTGTCCCCGAGCCAGCCCTCCGTAGGGTAAACAACTGCCCTTCCAGTGCTGTTTGCAGAAGGCTTCGGTGTGTTTGGTATYGGATTTGAGAAACAGCCCGTAGTTTTTCAGAGGAAATGGAGAGCCGTTTGCAGAACTCCCGGKGCTGGGCTGCCTGCCCTGCCTCTCTGCCAGGAAGAGCATCCCGTCTCTCCTGCCAGGGCCAGCCCAGATGGGCTTTGCTGGAGGAGTCCTTTGATATCTTGGTTGTAAAGAACACATTAAACCTGCTGAGAGGGAGGAACTGTTTGCTTATGGGTCTGAGGCAAACAGGTTAAGTCTTTAAGTTCGTGTGCATCATACCAAGATTGCAGGTTTTCTTTGGGATGGGATTTAAGTAGTGWATGTATGCAAATCCAGCATACCTATCTTTTACAGCAAGGTCCTGTTATAATTTTTGATGTAAAAGGTGAMTGGCTCGGTTACAATAGGGAAACAATTTTGAATCACCTTTCCTATCCTCAGACAAATAATACAAGTAAATAAATTCCCTTATTCAAATAGCAGTGCACCAATCAGCCATACGTAACAGCTGCTACCGTCTAACCACAGGAATGCAGGAAGGAGTTCTTATAGCAACGTGCATACAGTTCTGTACTCTTTTGAATCAAAAAGCACATATTCTGTGTATGGGTATATTTTGAAGATAGTGTGCTTCAAAATCCATGAGAGAGACAAACCAGATCTGCTGCTTTTTGTCACAAAATAACATTGTAAGTCACTCCAGCATGGAAAGTGCCTTGTCCAGCCAGCTGCTGTGATAGGCTTCATCACCAGGAAGGCTTTGAATGGATGGCACTGTTGGTGTGGGGGATGGGAACCTGCCCCAGCTGTGTAATGAATGTCTTACAGTTTGGGCTGGAGTCCAGAGGGTGAAAGTCTGAGCAGGTCAGGTTGTTGATTCCTGGTCTCCATGACTGGTTTTTCTGTTACAAAATTGAAGGCTGTTGGCAGGCACGGGGAAGAAAATGTGCACTGCTTGGTGCCATGCTTTCCCTACCCTGGATCAACGTGTAGGTGTGCCTGAGTCCTCTCGTAAAAACATCATACAGCTGTAAAATGAGCACATGCATAAAAATAGCCAGATGATTATAGTTTTACTAGGGACAGCATACAAAAGAGAGAATGGTTTCACTTTTTCATTGTCTATAAAGACAGACCAGAATGGACCTGCTTAGGTGCCATTTCTGTTTAGCTAAGTGTAAACTGGCAGACTTCAACTTCTGAAAGGTTTGGAAGTTGTTGTAACAGAGTGAGGATACAGCACTGACCACAGACATGCACTCATCGGTCAGTTCCTCATATGTGTACTTTAAATACAACCCCCCAGATGACTCCATTCATGGCCCTGAAGCCTGAAATCGGAGTAATTGGATATCAGGTTATGTGCTTGTCAGCCTGGCCTCCCCCACCTGAGCCTTGCAGTAAATACATTGAATTTCTCTACATTTGTGAATTCCTGAAGCGAGACTGCCAGTGGCCATCTGTAYGTGTAAGAAAATGCTTATCCCCAAGATGGTAACAAGACAAACCGGCACCTTTTTTTTTCCTAGCAGGATTATCTATCCTCATCAATCCCATCACATACTTCAAAACTAAATTAAGTCTTCCATGTCAACTGAATTTTTATTGCCCAAGTTCAGTGGTGATTGCAGAGAGCGAACGGAAATGTTTGCACACATAAACACCAGGCACCTTGGAAACAAAATAGAGGAACCTGACCTGCTTGTGCAGGATGTGAAACCAGAWACTATAGGGAGGGCAGAGACATGGTGGAGCAGCTAAAGTCACTGCAACACATATAATCAAGAGTAGACATTGCTCAGAAGTGGAGGTATAATGAAAGTGACATTCATGGCTGATGGGACGGATCTGAGAGTGGAAGGAGCAAGAGATGTTGTAGTTAATAGAAAGTTCATTTTGGTCCAAACAGGGAAGGAAGTAAAACCTCTGTTGGAATAGTGCTGAGAACTGGTTAAAGGATGTCCTTTCCTCTCTCAGCCATCACATTACTAAATCTGCAGCTTTAAAGCTTCCTTAGCCATCATGCTTTCTCCTTTTCTTGCTGTCTCATGCATCACCACCTAAACTCATCTTTTCAGGATTTCTCCATGCCTTTGACTGGCCAGACAGAGCAGCCTCTCATTGCAGTCTGGAGATTATAAATAATGCATGGATAAGTTTCACTCTTTGTTTGCACAATATTTGAGCCATCTGGCAGCATGTGCATTTCCTATAGCTGGTGTAATTGCCCTTTTTGTTAAAAAATATCCCTAACCTTTATATTTCAGGAAGGCAAATCTTGGGAGGCAGTTCCAGAGAGAACAAGATGTCGTCTCTGCCTAGTATGAAATGTTTTCMTTGTGAGAGCAGCAAAGCCTGGCTCTTACTGGAGGGCCTTAGTGCYGCCTTCCCAGTGACCCTACAGGCACCGATCCTTCTCCTCTGCACTGGTGTGGGGTCTCATCATGCATGTCCAGATGGGCCTCATGCCCTTAGGGGCATAGTCCTGCAAGGGCTACCACAGAAAGAGCTTGGCCACCACCTTGGGCAAGTTCCTTGGCCTTCTTTGTGCTCCTTGGTCCTCCATGCAGCACAGAGCTGAGTTGATGAGGATCACAGCATCCTGCCTCACAGACAGACTGAGGATTTTTATCCCAGTATTGATTTGCTTTTTTTTTATGGTTGCAAGAAATCTCAGGTCATATGAAAAGGTAGAAGAAGCATTTTTTAAAAAAAGTTTAAATTCTTCCAGACTTGGAAYAACAGAGGCACTAAGTCACCCTAAACATATATCCCTGGGAGATTTACAGGCTGATAATGGTCAAATMCTTCTTGTCTGGAACCACAGATGGCTTTATATCTATTGTCACTCATTTGCCTTTATACCCTCTGTATGTTCCTGATGAATAAAAATTACCTGCCAGGCTCCACAGCCATATGGCAGGATCATTTCTTACATCCTACACTGACCAAAGAGTGCTTTCCATGCCATTGTGGGAAAGTCCATACAAATCTCTTTTTTGGTTTAGATTATACTGCTGTAATGGAAGGTTCAGGAATTAAAACAGAAATGGACCAAATATACTGTTCACCTATTATTAGAGAACATAAAATTTCCCAGAGGTGAGGCAGGAGTCTGGTAAGAACCAAGGAGCACTGTATGTTTTGAAGAATAATAATGTGATTCTAAGTGTCTATATGATGCAGGGCAAATGCATCTGGGTTTAAAATGTCTGGGTTTAAAATGTCTTAGTGTAGATTGAATTGAGATGAATGAATCACCTCGGTTTTCAAGGACAGCGTGTCCCTGGTGAGGAAAAAGCCAGCCAGTACATCCAAATGCACGAATGCAGGAGTTTGTATATTCAAATCTCCTYTCCACGAGGGACTCCTCCACAGGATTCCTTTTATGTTTCAGATGTAGAGATGAAATGGAATTAAAAGGTCAAAATATTCATCAGTTTCACTAACAACAGCCCAGTGCTCATCTTTCTTGCAATGGCTCATAGAGAGCTTCCCAACTCAACCTTGATGTAGCAGGCTGAAGTACTTGGGAAGGTGGGTAAAACATCAGGTGCTTAGGTTGTGCCAAGTCTGCTTTTTGTTGGATATGGAGGTGTGAGGGCAACTGGGGGCTGTAGGTGAGTACATGAAGAAGAAAGAGCTAACTGAACACCTTGGTGTGCTGAGGGTGAGAACTGCAGAGCAGAACTCTGCTTAAGCAATCCCCATCTTGACCTCTACTTAAAATGTCTTKATCAGTCTCTGATTACTGTCTTGCCTCAGCAAAATGCTTCCTGCTCGAGAGGGGCTGTGAAGACACAGCRCTGCTCAGGGCTAAGCTGCTGCTTCTGTCCTCCTTCAGTCACGTTAAGGACTCAGTGGTGTTACTGCTTTCTGAGCAGGTCTTCTTGCTACAAATGACAGATTAAGGCAAAATGGCCTTGCTCACTTTGCTTCATCTGCCAACAATTTCGGGTGAAGCGGATCAGAGAGTCACAATTCCTCTACTGACAGGATCTGGCAAGAATTGATCATTAGCTCAGTYTTTCCCTTGTCAGTAAACTTAGAGGTGCGTCCCACCAGACCCGCTGTGTCACAGCTCCTGCTGAGTGCTCACATGGCAGCTGTGGTTTGGCTGCTGTGCCATCAGAACGCCGGTGACATTCTGCTCCGTGACTTTTTTTTCAGCAGATCCAGATGGTATAATTTCCCTTTTTTYCCTGAACCTGGCCAGGACAGATGTCTGGATGAGAATCAGCTGGCAAGARGACAGCCTGGCAAGAGGAGGTGTGAGGTGCAAGGTGCGAGGAGATGGGCAAGACGAGCAGCCCAAGATGCAAGTTGTGACTGCACTGTCACAGCCTAACCATGACCCCTTTGCCAATGAGTTTGGCCATTTTTTAGTATTTCCCAGAACCTGCTGGCTTTTGGATTCCTAGCTAATGAACTTTCCAGGCAGTATCTTCCTACACAGCACCTCAAGCAACAGGAGGGACCCTGATTTTTCTTGGTCTCATTTTCAGGTTAAAGTATTGCAAGGTGCTGCCCTGGCAGCTGGCTGTGACACGCCTGGTGAGACATCCTCTAGGAGAGAATCCAGGGACTGCCTGGCCATGATGAGAGCAGCAGCAAGATCTCATTTATTTCTAGCTGCTTTTRGAACCATTCTACCTAGCCTACCTCATCAACTTTGTTGTGGCATTTGGGCAGCTCCCAGTAACAATTTGAAGCACTTACCAGCCTAAGTCTGGGTTATAGCACAAGCATAGCGGACTTTCTAGTTTTCTGCAGAAAGCTTGGGTTTTGCACCCCCACCATATTTCCTCTTTTTTKTTTGTTTTTTGCTCTGCCCTCCCTCCCACTTTTTTAAAATACAATTTTATATAATTTTATATAATAAATATMTATTATATAATATATTATAGATATTGTAATTTATATAATATTTGTATATTATATAAATTATAATGATATAAATTATAATTATGTTATATTTATATTATTTACTTTTTATTTAATGTMATTAATTTTTAATATAATTTTTAATAATTTTGTTTTGGGGAAGAAAGAATGAAAATAAATGTTTGGAAACTCAGAGTTTCTGCTTAAWCATTCCAAAATAAATTGATTTGATTTTTGTCTTTGTGGAGATTTATCTGAAGAAGATAAACATTCAAAAACCAACAAACTCTTTTTTAAAATGAAATTATGTATTATATGTCCAGTTTTGACAGATATACAAAATTAGGGTTTTCCTGGGTAAACAGGCTTTTGAATCAAAAGATTAATGAGGTACAGCACAAGTCAGCTGAGAGGGTGATGGACAAACACCTCCAGTGTGAGGGGATGTTCCTGCTCTCTAGCTCTGGATTGCCTAAATGCATAGCTAAAGTATCCTGAAGAAGATGAGATTATTGTCTTCCCTCAATGAGCATTTTCAAGAGCCCCTGGTAGAGTATTTAATTTTAGAGGAATACTCCCAATCTGTACCTTTTTTCTGGTGGCCCAATACAATTTACCTTATGAAGACAGGTATTTTAGATCACACTTTTGATTTATTGTTGATGAACACTAGCTGGTAGGTTTGATCAATGCATAAAGAAGAATTTGCTGCATTGAGGCTTAACGAGGTGGTATAGGACAATCTATTCATTCAATTTATAGTGCTAGAAACACACTGTAGCTACTGGCCTGTTCTGACTATAAATAATAWGTAGTTGTCACTTTCAGTACTGAGGGAAACTGAGCGACAGAAGCCTCTATTTATTTGCAGTTTTAGCTTCCTTCATGCATCACTGATAGTGGAAATGAAACACAGAAAAAAAAAAAAAAAGAAGATGAAAACTCTGCTATAAGCTTCAGTGGAGCTTTAACATATTGCAAGAAGTTCCTGCAGGGATTTCCCATCTGCCTTTACCTACCAGGGTTACAGGAGCTTGTTCACCCCTAGCAGCCACATAGACATGTTTTCAAGATGTTAAAGATTCCCTGAGCATTAGACCCTGCTAGAGATGTCCTTTATCCTAAGATTTTAGAATTTGGGATGTTTGGTCTCCTACCTTGCAATCTTAATAAACTATTTTGATTTTCTGTGCATTGTTTCTTCTCCYTCCCATCAGTAAAAAGCAAGGAGTGGTTTTCATGACCATTTAAGAATGGATGCAATGTACTATAAATCATACATTTCTAAGCAGTGCACTTTATGTCAAAGAAGCTTTTCCTTCTCCTCCTCAATTTTGTAATAGTAACTGGTTTCACTGTGTTGCTGCTTTAAGGTTTCCTTCACCATGCCTTTTCCATAATGAATTTTGTTTYGTCTGGCCTTCGTGCAGCACTGATTTATAATGTATATTTCTTTATAAACCTCCAAAGAGCTGGAGGTATCCAAATGAACACTTCTGTTGCATGCCCAGGGGGTGCTTTCATGGTTTGGAGAATCACAGCCTGTAGCTCCAAGTCTCAAATAGTATTCTCAGAGCATCCTGGTGTTTACAGAATCATGGTGAAAGGARCAGAGATGTTTAGTAAGATAGAGCAGCTTGAGACTTTGGAGCAAAAATATTCATGGTTGAAGGGCAGAAAAAGGCCTGTGCCATATTTGTAGCTTCTTCTCATGCAAATCTGCTGACATTCTGCAGGGAGGCAAATTTTTCCATGTAGCACTGTTGATTGATTTCCAGGATTTGTGTTTTCAGGGACTCCTGCTAAACTCATACAACCATGCAGGAACGGTTTTAAAATTAGTAATACAAACACTGGCAAACAGTTGTAGATGAAATCAAYTATTGCTTTCTGTAATAATCTCTCGGGCTCCATCTCCATGGCCTCCACAGCACGATGCCCTGCAGAGATTAACATGTCAGCACTGCACACAAGCTTTATCTTACTCATAAAACTAGGGTGGGAAGCGTGATTATAATGACCCCCGTGTTGCTTTACATGTCCATTTATGAGCCTAAAACATATTCACAACGAGCATTGTCTGCATTTTGTCCCTTCTTGCTCTTAAAGCCAGATGTTTGTGTAACCTGCTTGGCTGCTGTGAGAGATGGAGGGGCCAAGTGGGAATTCTCGGTGCTGGTGTCAACTGGAGGTTGGTGTCACTCGTTGTTGCACAGCCGTGCCCTTTCGTGAGAAGTCAGTCGGCTTCACAGCTGATCCGGAGCCAAGACACCAAAAGGTTAAATCACAGCTTCTCTGTGCCTGCTGCTGCTCAGTTTCCCATGGCATGGGGAGGAGGATCCTGTGGTCCCAGTTTACCCTGCTGAATCCTTCCTGAGCATTTGCTCGGCTGCAGCACTCTACCATATTAGGAGAGTGTGGAGCAAATCCAGGAGCCTGGATCAGGAACTCTCCTGTCAATCCAACGAGCTGCTGCTATATTTAGTAACAGGCACATGGGAATAGCAGCTTAAATGTGGGAGGGGGCTGCTGGGATGCWGAAATGCGTTTGAATGCACTTGACTCTTGATGGAAACTCTCGGATTGTGCTATCTTTAGAGGGTCTTCTACAGAAATAAATTACATTTCCCTATTTTTTTTTCAGTAAAAAGAAAAGCAATGTAGCTGCCATATACCTCCGCCACAATAGTTCTGATGAACAGCAATTAAAGCAGAGGAAAATAAAGCTCTTGTTAAATGTTTATTTACCCTCTTGTTTCAGTCACATACAAACTAATCAGCAGAAGTGTATTGCATTTAAATGCAATTATGGCAGCCATTATAATGTGAACAAGTCAGTTGTAGTGGTTATTTTTTTTCTTTCTTTTTTATTTTCATGTAATCATGAAGATGAGGAAAATATGCACTTTGTGTTTGAAATGCCCAAATATTAAAGAAAGAAAGTGCTGTTAGGAGCAGGAGGATTTTCATTTGCAATTAGCACATTTTCCTCACTGTAAACAAATCTAGTGACCACAGAACAAGAGAACRTCTCCTAAATTATTGAATTCATAAACGATTTAGTGTGGTAGCAGTCTGATGCATCTGATGAACCACACTTTAACAGAAATAAACAGCTATTCTTCACCCAGAAAAGCAGGTTTCTGGGTTTTCAGCAGTGTTTTGTGGTTTTCTTTCCATTGTCCACCTAGGCTGAGTGCTGTCTTGTGAAGATCAGGTGATTCCTCTACAGTCTGGTACTGAGTCAACAGCTAAACTTGGAACCAGGATTCCCCTAGTTCCCACTCATCCATGAGTCACTCCTCTACATAATCTTTAGAAAAAGCTTGTGGGACCAAATCACCATCAGGAAGGCTGAGGGAGGAAATTCAGTTAAATCCCCTTGCAGAAATTTATTTCCTCARTGCATCCAGGGAAAGGTGGAAGTTTGGCACTAACTGACCCATAGAGGGATTCCTGGTATTTTTTTTTTTCCTGGACTAGGAAAAAGGGAGAGTCTAGAGAGCTCTGTGATCCTGCTGTAGGTTTTGAATACCTGAACCCATTGCCCTGCCTCTCTGAAGCACTGCAGTGTTCCCCCTGTTCTGCCACAGCTTCACTCTCCAGCCCTGTGGGCAGTGAGCATGGCAGAGGCTGAAAAGCCTGGTGCAGCTCACAGCAGACATTATTCCTTGTTTTTCTTCTGAGGCTGATCAGCTCCTCTSTACTATGAATATGACTGGACACTTTTTCTCAAAAAAAAGAAAATATGCCTTTGTTTAGCATTTGTCTAGTGCTATCTAGCTCCTCCAGGTATGCACAACATGCTTAGTGGACACAGAGTCCACTCTGTGTATATGTGTATATATTTTGATTGTATGCACACATATCCACATATGCACTTGCTTTAAAATCACTAGTGATCTTGGATGAGATTTGCCTATTTTTGTATTTTCTTCATTCTTCTTAAAAAAAAAACAAAAAACAAAGAAACAAAAAACAAACAAAAAAAAAAACCCAAAAAACCATAAAGTTCTTAATGAGCCTCTGACTTGATAACAATATTTTCTGAGCAGTATTTCCATAATGACATTTTGACTCAGCCTGGGATGCCATGAAGCATTCCTGCTTATCCTCCTGCAGGGAGACATGCACAGCCCAGGTTTGGTAATGCATGAAAATCTGCCTCCTCACGAGGCACACAGAATTACAGTAATTTGAAAATGACTGGAAATTATGGTACTTCCCGTCCATTCTTGGAAGTGCAATGATTAACTCCTGAATCCAGAACCACTACAGGAGAAGTTCCTGCTTTTTTATTGGACTCTCTTTGTCCCTATACTTATGACAGATGCTCCAGCTTTATGATGGAAAACCTTTTTTCTAATGTAAATTCCTTTCTCTGGTTTCCTCCACTACTTGGYCAACATTCCACGCTCATACTGCTATATCAGCATGGAGTTTTTCTAAAAACCAGAAGGTAAATACATCAAAACAATGAGGAAACACTACAGCTTCAAAGGGAGTTATCTCAATTGCTGGYCTTTGACCTGGCATAATGTCAGTGTCTAAGAAGTTTCATTAATGTTTCATTTTCCCTRTGAGAAGTCATCCACCTTCTTTCTGTCTGAGCTGCTGCTGAGGAAAACAGCAAAGAAATATGGTTTTTTTCCATTAACTATGGGGTTTCTTCCAAATCACAAAGCACTCTGTGAATAACTGGATGCATATTGTGCGTACAGATAAACAATCATCAGTAAAGTTTGTAAATAYACAATATATACCCAGAAATTTGTCCTGAAATTTCTCATACTGTTGCCAGCTGAGCGTGTTTCTGTCTGGAACATGAACAGCATTGACCAACATGGAAAATCTGGGGATTCTGGATCAACCTGCCTCAAAATAGAGGCTGTGATGCACTAAAGCATCCAGTAAGCACTGCCCTCTCCATCCACGGGTCTCCAACACGTGCGTCATTGCAGGCAAGCAGGTGTTTATCTCTGGCTTGTGGTAATTTAGCAAGTATCAATCGAGTTGTTAACAGCCAGAGCTCCAGAATGACTTAGGCAGGGGTAGGAAGTGGGTGGATGCAGAGGGTTAGTCATGCCAGAAGCGCACATCCTGGSTGCTTGAGGTCCGGGAATAATTAGTAACTCTTGCCCATGGGTGTGTGTCCCAGACATGCACCTGCACACTGGGCTCACCGCTGCTCACGAGCCRCCTGCCCACAATGGGGGCTCACCCTTTGCAGTCAACAGGTCTGGGGAGAGGATGGATCCTGAGCAAACCCTCTGGCAGAGCACAGTGCCACACAGAGGATTAATGCAGCTACACTCACAGCAGTGAAAGGCAGACATACAGGTGCAGCCCCTACTCTTCACCTCCTCTGTACTGCAGGTGATTTTAAAACAGTGTCTGAATGCAGCTGTTATGCACTATAAGAACAAATGCTTAAAATAAACTATTAGCAAGGAGCAGATCACTTTGTGTAGGAAATCACTATGAATAAGCATCTTGCTGTTTTCCTCTGACATGGTCATTCTGCTTAACTCAATGTTGGTGGCCCATATTTGTTGATTGCCTGTAACTGGAAAAACTGATGGAAAGATGAACACTTCTGGCAGCCTAGAAAGTTTAACTATCATGTTAAGCTGACTTTCAAAATAATTGTGTCGATCCACCTGACTGAACAGAGGCACAACAATTTCCTGAGTAGGAAAACCTTTAAGTTGGCACAGGGTGATTTACTGGTTCAGAGCCCTTGATCAGTGGGATATGAAAGAGAAGTTAGGGAGGGATGTTTCAGAGGTGTTAAAAATATTTCCTTCCCTTGTCACTATTCAGCCATCCTTTTCCTCAGATCGTTGACTCAAAAGATCAGGGATTGCACTGTTCAGAGCATTTGTTTGTGTCAGGTATCCAGCTATATTTCTGATCTCCATCTGTATCTGGGTCCCATATCACTTCCACTGATATTATCTGTACCAGTAAATAACAAATGCCATCACAACTTCAGTTTCTCTCCCAAGGAAATGAAATCTAAAATTTCTTCTTTTGTGTGTTGGCCACAACTGGAAGAACTGTTGGAAAGGGGCATCCTGGACAATTCTCACTTCCACTTCAGGCAGGGATGCTTCTTAGCTCTGAGAGAATAKTAGATCACTGATCTGTTTTCCTCTATGACTTTTCTCGATGTTAGTTTTACATTGCTCAAAATGGTTCAGGATCCTTAAAACCAKTCTTCATTTAGTACATTTTATTGTATTTCTGACTGGGAAGATAGATAATGGAAATACTTGCTGAGAAAACAGGAGCCTTTAAGATACTATTCTTGGACATTTATTTTAGAAATCTGTGAGATTGAAGGAAAGTTATTATTTCCAGTGAGCCTCAGGCATAGCAGTAAGTTTCCTACTGGAAAACATGGGGGTTTCCCATTCTGTATCCAGAACTGATCTGAGCTGAAAGATACAATAAACACACGTTCCATCAGCAACTAAAAGGGCACTCAAGATTTATCATCCCTTGTTTCAGTGATGAGTGATGCCTCCAATAATCAGTCCCAGAGAGTGCRAAGAGTAAAGCAAATAAACCCAGCTGCTCTAGCAGGCATGAGAAGTCTGTAGGTCTAGATAAAACACTAAAAACATTTGTATTTTTTTTAACTGTGTAGGGTTCCCCATTCCTGAATAATCACCATTCTCTAGGGTGGCAGGGAGGGATGTCCTTACCTTAGTCCCACTCCAGATCAGTCTTCCTCATGCCTGAATTGGCATTGCACTTACGCTCCTGGCATTTAACCATGCCTTGGCACCTTGACAGACTCTTCTTTGCTTGCAGTCCTGTTCCAGCTGTTCCAGGGTTTCTAGTCCASGCCTGAAGCCTGGAGTCCACAGACATCTCATTAGGCAGCCTGTGACTCCATTGTTTCCTGTACTGCATTTAAATTAGGCCTGCTCACAAGTTTTGCATGTCAAAGTATGATAAACACTCAATATCTCTTCTGTGTTTGTCTTTTGTCAAGTTAAATATTCTCTTTGACAGCCTCCCATGGGCTCTCCTTGAGTCCAGTGATGCCCACTGCCCCCCTTGCTGAACAGGGGTGTGCAGAGTGGCACAGGCACCTGCGCACAAAACCACCACAGCAAAAGTTTTCTACAGCTCCCAGCACACACTGCCTCCCCCACAACTTGGTCTGGCTCCAGGCTGGGTATTCGTGTGTTCAGCCACAGKCTTCTTGTCTTGCTTTGCACAGCAACATGTTGAAAAGTCAAATTGGTGTGGAAAATTCAAATTGGCGAGTATTAAGGCGGGGTCTGGACTCCCTACCAGAATTAAGGGCTATGAAAAACTAGTGATCTGTGAAAAACACAGAGGTTGGGGACAAGGGAGAGAGAAGCAGGACTTGACAGAGAAAAGAGGTGATTTTAAGTGTCACACAGTTGAGTGGATGTGAACTGTTCAGTCTCAGAGATGACAAATGAGGCTAAAAATTTGTTTCCTCACGAGGTTGCATAACTTTCCACTGGGAGTCTTCAATATCCTGCATGTTGAGGTGGGAAATTTTAGAATTGAAAGTATAGAGGGATCATCCGGGGGAAAGGTGTTTTTCTTGAGAGGCATGATTGATAGCTGAAAACCTGGGAACCGCAGTCATCTGTTTGCAGAAACCTTTCCCACAGCACACAGCTAGATTTTTGCCTTCATAAATATTGTCCTTTCAGGATGTATTTGCTAAATCACATCCAGTTCACTATCATTTGCCAGCCTCATTTAACTTCATTAGTGCTTTGGCCCGGTTCATATTGTTTAAAATGCATGGTGTTTCTTGGGAATGGCACATAGAAAATTATGCAAACCGTTTAGAATAGCTTCACCTGAAGCATTCAGTATGGTTAAGTTAACAGGAATTTGAGGGAACTCATTGTACTGACATGTTACATTAAGGTCAGTAATTAAGTAATGTGTGTGCACTAATATATGTAAGACAGTGAGAGAAAAGGGTGGTAGCAAACACCCTGGTTCCGAGCAGTCCGTGGCCATTTAGGGCCATATTCCTCGCTGCAGTGCTGCCTGCTTTGGCAGGGTTAGAGCAGAGCTGCCCTTTTTTGCTTCCTGTAGTGATGACAGACTCATAGTGAGCACACAGCCACACTGCAATATTGCACTGACATCTACAATGTGGGTGAAATCAGCAGTGCTGTGTCTGTTGATCTGAGATTTGATCTGGCCAGATAGTCAATAGGTGTTTCATATTAACACAAGTGTGTGTGTATGCACTTATTTTTCACTTTTTCCATACTATAGCTGTAKCCTGACATTGCCCTGTGCCTAGCAGCATCAGAATGGTACTGACAAAGTAGATCTATTTTACCAAWGCAAACCAAACAAAATTTATGAACAGGAAGTGTATGCAAAAAAGTGTACGCCAGCCAGTAAGTTTGATGGACTGTGGTCTTTGCCCTTTTCTGCACAGATAAGACCAATTGTTCCAGGCTCTCCTTGTTCACAGTCAGGACTGGAGCAGATCTCAGTCCATATGAGTGGCATTACCCGGCTCTTCTCCCACGCCTGGGTACAGGGAATCAGCACTGTGATTGTCTCTTCCCTTCCTTGCAGTTAGAAATACAGCAGGGRATTGTGCTTGGCTTTCAAACATTGCAAGTGCTTCCTTGTCCCTGCTGAGGTGCAGATCACACCAGCACTTCTGTGAGGTGCAATGCCTTCTTGAGTCAGCGGCTTCTACTGGACCTGCTAATTGTTAAATATCTGTAATTACCTTCTAATGTCTCTCTCATTCTTTTTCTCCTCTTCCTTAAGCACATTGTTTGTTACTGTCCTACTAATCCAGACACCTACCCGCATGGGAGCTACTCAGTTTGCTCTGGGATTTGAGCATCTCCCTGTAATTTACATTAAGAGGTTCAGAAGGGTAAGGCTTACAGTAACAGTCTGTATCCTTCTAGAAAGGGTGTGGTTTAGGTCAAAGGATAAGCATGTTGTTGTAAAGACTGTTGAATAGTGATTAAAACCATCGGGAAATTAATTGTTTATTCAGTGAAGTGGAAGGCTGTGCTGGATTCCCTGGCAACAGACTGAGGCACGGTGTTGTGATGCGATTGATCTCTTTCCCCCAGAGCCTAAGTGCCAGCCAGGGCCATGGTGTGGGACTGTCCCGAGTTCCCACAGCAGGGCAGGACGGGCTGCCTTCACCAAATGAGGGATGTCACAGAGGGGCGGGAAGTGCCGTAGCATCTCCACGCTGTTTTGCCATTCCGAGAGGTTTTCTCCCTAGGAAACCCCTGGCTTCAACAGCGTAGTTCCCTCTGCAAAGCTACACAAGCTGACATTCAGAGTAGGGGACTTCCCCAAAGTGCAGCCTAGCCTTAAATATCGTCACATTCCATAAATTTGACGATACCTACCTTCCCCCCTTTTTATTTAAATGCTCTGATTCTGTGAATTTCAGTTGGGGAGGTGCTGGTGACTGGGTGAAATGTTTCAGTTTATCACTTTTGCTCATCCCATTGTGTTTAGGAAGACACTGACAGTACTGGTTGAATGGCCCCGCTTAAATTTCAGTTATCTGCCGACACATGAAATGGTTTGTATGCCTTCTGTTGGTGATTTGCAAAGCAATAAATGAAATAAAACTAAAGAGGGAACCATCACAAATGCCCATTCCACATCTCACTCTCTCAGTCTGTCTCTCACGCTTTATTGGTATAATTATAGCTCATCGCCCGTGTTCCCTTAGCAACAGATGAGRAGGTGGATGGCTGCCTGTCCGCACCGCTGCCTCTCTGGGAGGACATGGCAAGTGCTGCTGCTCTGTCTCCTGCCCCAGGAGGGGAGTTCTGCAGGATGACCCACAGCCATAAGTACTCAGACGTGCTCTTTTGAAGTACCAGGCAGGTTTCTCAGATGTTCTTTCGGGGATTTTATGTGACTTTTATAAGAAATACGCACACAATGTCGCCAGGTCTTGCACACTTTTTTTTGTATATCTATGTCCTTCATCAGAATGGTTTGTTTTTAAAACTGCCACTCTAGCACAAGGGCCTGGCTTAGATCAGCTGGAGAAGGGCCAGTTTCCTGCATCTCTTCTCAACAAAAGGCAACAGCTGAACTTCACTTCTTGGGCCTCCTAGGCTACCAAAAAAAGGTGATCCTATTTCCAGTTCCTCAGACACCTCCCTCCTGGCAGAGYGTTTGCTTGCAGAACTAAGCTTTTTGTTTGGCAAGGAAGTACGATAGAAACAGAGGCCCAAATGTTCTCAGAAAACCCAAGTTCAGGCATTGTCAGTCTCATCCTGTTAAGTTCTGTTAAGTTTGGCAAGATGAAGCCACTGGTATTGAAAAGAGCCTTGTCAAATTAAATCAAACCTGTTCCTCTCTGTATGGAAATGAACCACCCCAGTTTAGCCTGGAACAATCGTGTGTGCTTCCTGAGGCTGCTTCATGTCCCCCTCTCAGATTTTAAGGCCTCCCACAGCCAAAGCAAGCTGCAGCTGTCTGCTGTGTAATTCCATGCAAACCGCAGGTTTGGGCTTCATTCCTGCCTGTACATGGCCTTGTTAGAGGTGCAAGGGTTCAAAACATGCAGAGCTGAAAGAAGACCAGACTTCAAATAGACCGGTCTCCAAYTAAACAAGTTTAAAATTACTCAGAAATGTGCTTTATCTTTTTCAGAAATGTTGGAATAGCTCTTGTTTTTGCAGGACTGAACATCAACTCTGCTTTCCCACAGTGAGGCAGCATGTGGGCAGTACTGGGTGTGCCTTTTCCATCWGGCCTGTATTTCTGGGTGTCCAAAACAGTGAAATGTCTTGTTCTTCAGAAGGTAATATTGTTACATGACTGTGTGAGGCTGCAGGAAGGTTTTCCAAACTTCTCCCATGGACAAAGTGACCTTAATACAAAATCTTGTCATTTTATGATACAGGATATGCTGCAGTGCTACTCCATCCACTTCTCTGGACTCCATCTCTGAGTCTGCTCAGTGCCATTATTGACAGCTAAACCCAACATAAAATCACAGGGGAGSAGTAACCTTCACCTGCAGACCAGGGTGGAGAGGAAGGGAAAAGCTCAGTCAAGTCTTGTTTCTGTTTTACCCACTGAGGTGAAATTTATAAGACTTAAATTCTGCCGAGCCCCAAGTACAGGTCCTGAARACAGGACAGGGCTCAGAGATGACCCTGGGGAACCTCCAGGTGCTGGTTTTCAGGGAAGACAGGTAGATGCACATGGAAGATCACTGTGTTTAACAACTTGCTCCATTTCCCTCCTGGTTGGTTTGGAAACATGTTTCTCCTGACTTCAAAGACTTGTTGGCAGAACTGAACTCCCTGTCTGAGAGTCCACCAGAGTCAGACTAGGGGCAAGACCCAAAATAGACCAGCTCTGGCAGCCTGACAGTGAGCAGAAACCACCAGCTGTTGACAGTACAAAAACTATCCAAAATATCTGTAGTGCCTGCTGCAAGTTGGCTCCTTCCATCCACCATGAGTGACAGCTGTAGAGAAGTCAGGAGAAGCAGAGCATGCCTTTCCCATTTCCAGAAACAGAACTTGCCTTAGCTGAACCTGGCTGAGGGCTGCACTTGTTTGTAAGCCAAATGCTCAGAGAGACGGCATGAAAATATACAGGATTATTTATGGTAAGATGTGAGTCCAAGTCTCTTTCTAGTTCAGCTCTTTCAAGAGACGCATCAAGTGTGTCCATTAGTCTTCCTGCCTTCTTCCCACCCCACCAGCTCTTCAACACCAGCCAATGTCACTAGTGCTGAGTAACTARATCCCAGGGAGTCAACACAAACACCATGGAACTTTCTTCCTGTGCAATAACATAAAGACCATCGAACTTTCTTCCTTTCGAACAACCTCCCTGTTGCCCAGGGAGTTTCAGKGATTTAATAAGAGACATTGTTGGCTTTCACTGGCCTGCTGTGCTGAGAGAGGAGTCAGTTTGCAGTGCTTAGCTCTGGATATGTGTTGAAATCAAGTGAACTCTTAAAAAAGCTGGACCATCTGCCCCCTCGATGCTAAACAGCCTCACATTCTGCCTTTTTTGCTCCRCAGGCACAAAAAGAGAGTCTGCATCTGTGTTGGCACAAACTGTCTACATTTTGGGACATAAAATATTTCCTAGGACCAGCCATAATTCTTCCCACCTTCGGGTCTTCTAAGAGACTGGGACCTGAGAGTTAGGAAGTATTTGAACATGTCTTTTTAACTGATCAAAGTGGTAACAGAATCTACTTCAGGGACTGAATTTGGGAGTAGTGTAAACTCCTATGGTAGTCCCAGCCCTCATGTGAGTCAAGTAAGTAAACTGTAAATATTTCCATACCTGTAGAATTGTGTCCATCTTCTTGGAAGAACATTGATCTCTTAGACATCTCAAATGCAGTGCAATGTTGCAAGTGTTGGTTCTGCAATTTCAAACCTCATATTGGCTCAAAAAGTGGCTGACCACTTWGACTGAAAGACATTTTAGGGAAGGAATCACCTTGGCCAAGCTGGTTTTAAACCTTTTCCTAAATACCCACAAACAACCAGTCCTGGATATAACCTCTGGGTTTTGATGCACTTTGYTCTTTTTTGCTGTTACCTTCCTTATGCATGTTTAGCCAAAGTCACTGACCTGGCTTATGCTGAATAAACTGTCTCAGTGGGATTTTATTCATCATCTGGCAGACCTAATTTGACTAAATAAAGCACATGCTGCCCCACAGTTATCTCTGTCAACAGTGCCTGAAGCAACACCTATTCTCAATATGGTAACTAGAAGTACCATGGTTWATCTTGTATTATAAGTCATAATTACAGACACAGAAAGAAGCAGGAGAAARCCTGAGAGTGTGACATTCTTCAGCACAAGGAAGCATGAATTATTCTGGAGATCTTTAACTGAGCCTCTTTCTCTAAACTACATCCCATTACAGAGCAAGTGGATCTGTAATTGTCTCCTTGATCTCTGCCAATGCATGTACTTACTTATGCATTGTGCAGGCAACAAAAGAAATAAATGTGGTTTTCTAACTTCCATTTGTACATATGTCTGCAGACATTGTAAACCCTACTTGCATTATGTGTGGGGTCCCAGCCTGTSCCTGTATGTGATAATTAGAAAGTCAGCCTTCCAGACTGTTTTCTCCCATTCCTGGTTCCTTGATCAGGTAAAGAAATACCAGGATAGAAGGAKCCATCAGGATTGTCTTTTAAAATGGTTTTAAAGTGCCTTTTCATTACTATGTCTGGACCTGGGACAATGGTAGATGTGCCCTGAAAGTCTGCTTAGAATTAAAGAGTGTATTGCATGTATCACAGGTTTTGATTGCAAAGAGCTGGCCTTCAGATGAAAAGGCCATCTGTCTGGGCACCTCAAGCCTCTGAGATGGATGAAAAAAAAATTGATTGTATTAGCCAATATAAAATAAAAGCTCTAATTTCTGCCTTTGTATATTGGTTATGCCAGAGGATTGACATGTTTATACTATGGGTATTGTATTTGTTGTAGAGTTTGCCTCTTCTCAGCATCTTCTTTGCTTCATGGTGTACTGGCTAGTCCTGCCTGGAGAGCCCTTGTTTGTGCAGTGCATGCTTGGGCAAAGGAAAACAAAGTTAGAATAATATTTCCTTGTCTGGCTGTTGCCTTATTTTATTTAGGCATTTTCATTTCAAAGATGGGCTGGAATCATACTTCCCTCAAAAAACAAACAAAAAAAATCATAGTGGTAACATACAAAGCCGCTGTGTTTTAAAATTACATATTCTTAGAACTGGAGAGGAAACGTCACCTTGCTAAATTTCACAGTCTGCTACAAGGTTTGGAACCACTTCAAAAAAGTAGTCATAATCATTTTTCTTCCCCTCTGAAATAATCACTTCTCAAAAACAGCCAGACCGTTCTCAGCAGATGTTAATAAGCAAGAGGCTGTGTGGTTGAGGACACAAACCTACATGGAAAACTTCACCTAAAAACCCAGGTGAAGTTCATAAATTAGTAAGAGCACATTGTCTCATGCCGCAGTAATGAGTTTTCAAGGGTAGGATATGACGAAATAGTTAAGATTTCAGAATACAAATTGCTGAACACTTGTTGGCATTAGGGGAACTAATATGGGGCAAATTCCATGGTCAGCTTCCAGACTTCTGTGAATCAAGTATTCCTCCTTGTTTTTCCTGAATTTGGTACAATTAATATTCTACTGATAGACTGAAACTCTCCACAATCAAGCTTCAATAATCTGTTGAATCGTGCACTGCAGATACCAATTTGTGTTGCTGTATTAACACAGAACTATACTAACTAACTTTTATGTATTATACCTTCTTATTAGCAGTGGTATGCTGTAATTAGCCTCCCTGGAGTCTTAATTCCRGAAGCAAAATTAGTAATTTCAACTCATCTCTTTCCCAGTGTATACACACGTGTGCATACACACATACACCAACAAAATATTCAGCTGCCAGAACTTGTGTCTGAGATGACAACTGTTTTAAGAGCAGGACACAATAACCATTAAGCTCAGGAACAAGATCAACTGGTATTTCTGAGCTGCTCTTCTCACTCTGTAATTTATCTAGTAATTTTTAAAATGACCATAGTGTGTGTCTGTCTCACTAAGGTTTATATGGGATTTCTCATGCTTACCAGGGTTTAAGCAGCTCTTTGTCCCATCAGTGTGAATTTCTTCAGAGCAGCTATGGAATCCCCATGTACTCAGCAAGAGTTGAGGCACTGTGGATAATGGATTTCTCCCTACCAAACTGGTTGCTTTTAAATTCAGGCTGCATGTGATGAAAGTCATGCCATGTCCTGTCTTTTAGCTTAATTCCCTCTTCAACCTACTTTCTCAGTCTCTACTTGTGAGAGATCAATTTTCCAGCTGTCTCCTGGAAGATTAGAACTCTGTGATTAATATGTAAATAATTTTTGTTCTCTTTATTAGCTTTATGTGAATTATGTTTAACCTACTGGTGTTCTCCATATTTCCAAACATATCATACTCATCCATTTCAAGGATATGGGGTATTTGCTGACAGAATAATCAAATCCATACCACCAGTRTAATAAGAGTGAGTGAAGGGGAGGATGTGATTATGTGACTGAGGTGAGCTATCAYAGCTTCAGTCTCACAGAAGTGTTCTCCTAGATTTGGCAGTGCAATGCAAGATTTTCCTTTGCATTTCCAAGCAGCCCTTGGGAAGGAGACCACTGTTGTTGATGCCACTCTTTTCCCCTTGCTCCTCTATTTATTTTGTAATCTCTTCTCCAACAATCAAGGTAGCCTAGGGAGACAAACATGACAGGTCTGAATTCCTAGGAAAAAATGTAACATAGAGTCCATCAGCTTGTTTCTCCTTCACTCACCACCTCCCTGGCCYCTCATTTTAGCTAATCTTCTCTCCACCCAAACCATTTTTCAGGTTAGCAGAAAATGGRTCAAGTAACTCATTCTATCTCTGTCATGAGCCCGTGCTTGAGCTCCCTCTCCAGGAGCCACCCAAAAGATGGGAATGTCCCTTCTGCATCAGACCAAAGGGGACCCCAGCCAAAACTGGGGATTTTCAGGGCAGCAGATGCCAACAGAGGGAAATAAATGCATCCAATATAGGCGTTCCCATAAATTCGTCATTTAGGTTCCCTCTGGAGAAAAACTGCCACTCATGTGAATGTTTGATTCACCTACCCTAAAGCAAATGCTTAAAATAGGGCTAATGAATAGCTCCCTAAAATGTCCCTTTTTCTGTCACTGGAGCATGAAGGAGCTGGGTTGAGAAGGTCAGCTGTTCACATCCTGATTATCAGTGTCTGAAGTCAAGCAATCTAAGTCCCACTCATACAATGTTTTAAGACAAAASCTTAGGTTTTCTCAGGGCTCACTCATGAGGGAAGGAATAAAATAAGGAAAACCAGAGTATTCTTTGAATAAAAATAGTAAATGCAAAAAAAAATTTGGAATTAGCATTGTTGTCATGACTGTGCTGGTTATTTTACTTACAGTCTCTGAAATCCTGCATCTTTCTCAAACATTTAAGGTGCAGTTTTTGGAGGCCTTTGCTGTGTACTGCTGTGTCTATGCATTGACAACAAACAGAGGTTTGTTTTTATTGGTCTTGTTTTCAGGCTTCTGGAATGTGTRTATTTAATTCCAGCAAGCTCCTATACAGAGAGGGTTGTTATCAATAAACAAACATAGCCTGAAAGAAATAAGGCTTTCTAATGATGCTTCTCTATTCAAGGTACTTTTTGGCATTCTGTTCTATGCATAGAGAATATATAATGGCCCMTCTCTGTTTTAGACACTGGTCTTCATGATGAAAGGCAGAAGGGATAATTCAAGCCTGGTGTCTGGTTTCTATTAATTGAATTAAAAATAATGAGCTAAAATGCTGTTTTCTACCAGCTCTCTCTAAAGGATCAGCCAACATATGCATAACTGTCTAGGTACCAAAGTTCTACAAATACACAAGAAAAAAAAAGGAAAAATAGAAAAAAAAATAAAAGAATTTAAAGCTTTTTTTTTTTTTAATACAAGTGGTTCTGTTTTTTAGCAAACTTTCTTGAGATAATACATAGGATGGGATATTCAGCGATTTAGAATTGCCACTTATATTTCTAGCCTGAGCAGGAGAGGATAAGGTGCTTCTGTCACCACTAAGTAGTAGGTGGTGCAGAATTTATGTAGGAGAGCTTCTTCTAATTCTGGTTCTGGCACTGAAGCAARTCTTTCATGAAAATTATGGGTAAAAAAATTTGATGGATAATTCTTGGTTGTTCCTTGTTAATGTCTTCTTTGTGCACCAGAGTACAGGACAAACTGAAAACCGCAGGTCACTGGGAGAGCCACTACAACACTTAAGCCACCACGTGATTGCAACTAGTATAAAAAAGAGGAATTTAATAAATTAATTTAATTGTACTTCCATATGAGTGTGCCCTGGCAGRAGGTCAAGGGAGGGAATTGTCTCGCTCTGCTCTGCATTGGTGTAGTCTCACCTCGAGACCTGTGTGCAGTTTTGGGAGTGTCAAAAAGATATAAAATTATCAGAGAGCTTCTAAAGGAGGGCCATGAGGATGGTGAAGGGCCTTGAGGGGAAGCCGTGTGAGGATTAGCTGAGGTAACTTGTTCTGTTCAGTCTGGCAAAGATGAGACTGAGGGAAGACCTCGTTGTGGTCTTTAACATCCTCACAAAGGGAAGCAGAGGGGCAGGTACTGATCTCTTCAGTCTGGTGACCAGGACCAGAACTCAACATTATGAAACTCGGTCAGGGGAGTTTAGGTTGGATATCAGTAAAAGGTTTTTCACTCAGAGGGTGGCTGGGCATTGGAACAGGTTCCCCAGAGAAGTGGACACAGCACCAAGACTGACAGAGGTCAAGAAGCTTTTGGACAATGCTCTGGGGCACATGGTGTGACTCTTGGGTGTCTTGTGTAGGGCCAGAGGTTGGACTCAATGATCCTCATGGATCCCTTCTAATTCGGCATGTTCTATGACTATATGATTTTTCATTTCCTGATAGTTTTTTTCCTGAGTCTTGGAATATGAAAGGCAAATATGACTTGGAAGACATGGTCTGTCTGGCTGTCCTGCAGAAGTGCTTTGCAGCAGCCCTGCTGAGGTGTGTTTGACATGGTATGTAAGATGCAGCAGTTTTGTTGTAATTCCACAAAGTAGATGTAGGGAAAGGTTCTTGTCTGCAGCATGATAGAGGCCAACCAAAGAAGAAAGGTCAGTCCTTTCTTCACATTCCTATGGCTGAGGATTTTTACATTAAGTTACTTCAAGACAGCAAAGCCAAGTATTTTCTCTTATGACTAGTTTCCTGAATTAATGATCACCAGAGGCTTTTGAAGGAGCATGAGTCAGTGCTTTCACTTGAGGGCACCAGATACATTCAAAGCAGAAATGAAGGCAAACTCTTTTGATATGCTTTGGGGATAAATACAAACTAAAAGGAAAAATCATGCTCATCCAGCCATCAGCTTTAAAATGAAGTATAAACAAGAAATGTCAGCCTTTACAATCTTCAACGTTATTCTGAATCTTTAATATTATCCTGTTCTTTACAGTTGTACAAATGCACATAGACATATATCACTATATATATATATATATATATATATATATGCACATCTTATATATATGTGAGTACATGTATGTGAAAATTAGGAGTCTCAAACTGCACTGAGCACTTTTGACATGCTAACTTATAAATAATCTACCAAGATTCCACCTAAAACATTCATCATGTTTCCTTCAAATCAGAGTAAGGAGGCCTGGAAATATAAAAGAATAAATGATCACTTGTCAGTAAATGACAACTCTCTTGTGATCTATGACAACTGGATGAAATTAATGTAAGACCAAAGAAGCATTAATTCAGGTTGTAATTTAAAAAAAGCTTTGTGGAGACTGCAGGTTGCTTAATCAGGGTGTTGCTCCTAAAAATCTGTCTGCACTTCTATAAAATAATCCTATTAGCATAGCACATCTGGAATACATCTTCCAGGACTTTAAACTAATGCAATCAGATATAGAAACAGTATTTCATCCGGCTCAAATCTCTACATCTGCTTGCTGTCTAGAAATGCCTGGCCGCCATGTAATGTTTATGGTCTACACCACAGTAGTAACAAGAGTTAGATCTTATTATTGCCCAGTGGTGAACCTTTTCATTGTGACAAGATATTGAGCAAACTATTAAAAAGGAAATAATGGCTTATAGAAATATTATGTATTGTAATCCTTTGCAGTGGCTATAAAGCTATCCACATCTCATTTATCAGCAAGTCTGGTGATTAYTTATCAATAGCAATTGAGCTGCAAAGCTCTTTCTGGGGATTAATAAAAACCTGCAGAGGCCCAGTGGTCCATACAGCTTATTTATTGTGGTCAGCCAATGGGTTTTCAGACACAGGCTCACTATAGCCAACCCCGGTTACAAGAAGGGAAAAGGGAGAACAAGAGGTACAGGAATGTGTGCCACACAGACTACAGTTTTTAAGCTCTGGGCAATATTGAGTTGATGCCGTTTAGGTCTCCATTTGGCAAGGACTTAAGAATGTGCTTAAGTTCAAGCAAATGAGTAGTTTCAGCCCAACACAGTGCTACTGGAAAACCCCATAAACATCTGAGTATTCAGAATCATCTTGGCATAATTTATTTATATTTTCTGTATTTTCTTTATKAATGCTTTCTTTACATGGTCCTTATCTCTTAAATGCAAGCAAGAGTTTTGTGAAATCAAGACCTTTGTGGCTAGATGTTCCCATTTATTAATTATTTGTCAACCAAATGAATTCTTCTCTTGACACTCAACAAACACGTAAATTTACAGTAGTGTTCCAGCTTTTAGAACAATCTAGGTAGCTTTTTTTTCTTCCTTACATTGCAACATATTTCCTCCTTTTTTATATAAGCATATATGGTTTCATATGTTMTTCTCTTCAGTTATTTAGTAGAGACTTTTATACTTCAAAATTTCAGATGTGAAAGCCTGAGGGAAATTGCCCAGCAAAAATAAGTATATTTTTGACCTACTTGTTTTTGAAGATGATGGTCTTCTGTTGACAATAGTTCCTGGGCATTATTATGAGTCACACTTTCAAGTCACTGATGATTTCCTAAATTAATTTGATACAAATAAATTCCCCATTGCTGTTAACCATGAGTATCTCTTTTCCACATGACTGGGTCTGGAAGGAGAAAAAAGTGTCCATTTTGAAGTCTTCATCACAAAAAATGTCCATCTATGAGAATTTCCATGTCTTTGTATTCTTCATATAATCAGTCCTGTGTGATACTACTCCTAGTCATTCTCCATTTTGGAATAACAAGGAATGCAGTAACAATCCGGATGAAATGCAGGAGTCAGGATGGCTGATACAAACACATTTTGCCATCCCCTTTATGCTTCCCTGTGTGACTGTGGACAGAGTGTCTTCTGAGAAGGGCCAGTGCAGGGGAATGAAAAAGCAGAGAGGAAAGCAGAGACCTGGGGACTAACCAGTGCTGTGGATGTCTCACTGTGACATCGGGACAGTGTGGACATTTCTCTTTCTAGTGTAAATGGTTGGGGGGTGAGTGTGTGTGTTGCTGGCACTGGCTCTGTACGTGTAGCCTTCATTTTCTAAAGCTTTGCATTTCCACCTATTCTTCAGAAAATATGTGTGTTTGTTGCCTTGGTACWTTCCTAAATAAACACACCTTGCATGTACAGGGTGAAGATTACAGCCCTGCCCTCCATGGCCAGCCCAGAAGCCCAAGCTGGGAAAAGAGTGGACAAAGGCAAGTGAACCAGACACAGTCAGGGAAGGTCAAAATTYGCAACCAGGTAATAAACTGATAAGTTTGTCACTGTAGCAACAAACCCTTGATTTACACAGATAACACCTTTCCAGGATGCTGGTTGCCAGGGTACTCAGAACGTGGATTTATTGATACTAAATGAAAACTCTAAATGGAAAAGGTATTAAAAAAAAAAATACACTCATATGAATGCATTTGGTAACATTTATTAGAAGTGACTAAGCAAAGTATATATAATCTTTTTTCTTTTTTTTTTTTTTTTTTTTTTTGCAAATACACAACATATTCTCTGTTGCATATAAAATTTTATTCCATGTTTTTTGCAAAAGGACTGGGAACATCATAATATTTCTTTTGTTTCCTGCGGCAACAGAGTTTCTCTTTTTTCTTCATCTTTCTGTTGTACGCAGAGTCTCATTCCCCAGAGGAGGCAAAGCAAAGATACCATAATGAATATGTTATAAATTCCACCTCAGGACATGTTCTACTTCTAGGAAAGGAGCTAAATTTAGAAGTGTTTCTTCAAATAAAAGTGTGTGTCACTTCATTTGAGAGGTCCTCAGAGTTTTGAACAGCTGTATGAACTGTGCACTGGGAAAGTGCTGAAGCATRAAGAATCCTAAACATTTCTCCTGTGCAAGCTTATGTGAGGAGAACCTGTAGAAATCTGTGGGTGTGGGTGGCGAAAGTCACCAAAAAACAGCAGGTCCAGGACAGAAAAATGTTGGGCTTGGGAGGGTTGTGAACATCCTGGACACTGGTGGTCCTGCCTAATCTCTGAGAGTTTAGAAACTCAGGACACCCAGAGTCACCTGACAGTGTCCAAGGCCAGCCCACATTCAGGACACTTCTATGAAGGTGCAAAGACCATAAATACACCTGATGTGGGTAGGCAGCCCTGGAGGGGCTGCTTAAACACCCATCCAGAAGCTACAGCACGTCAGGATGATTCCCCATTACTGAGTAAAGTGCTGGGGCTGGTTCCCCCCTGCTTGGGCCCCAGCCTGGGGGTGTAAAAACTGAGTGTACTTCCTGATAAGTGCCTGCTGTTAGAATAGTAGCTTGGATGCCATTAATGATAACATTTTCATTGGTAACAGTTGTTCTACAGCTATTCCTTGGGATCTGTCTCCCCTGGCTTGATTCCTGGAGGGACAGGAAAAGCATAGTGCACACAACACCTACATGGTCCTTTACTGTGTCCTGATAAACTTCCACACCAGAATCCATGGCCCCTCTCTTCACGGCAGGAAGGAGCCCTGGGAAGGTCACATACACAATTGTTGGCAGAACTAAGCACAAAAGCAGTTTAGAGGAGCTTTAGTAATACATCTGTCTCTTTTTAATGCTAAAGATAGAAGGATGGATTGCAAGAACTTATCTTTGAGGTGAGTAAAGCCTATCTTTTAATTTTGGCAGCAAATTTATACCTTGACATGAGGCTTTCACGAATATCCAATGCTGAAATCAAGAAAAAAAAACAAAAAAACGTTACTGGTGCTTGAAAATGTCCTGCTACGTACAAACAAATGTCAAGAGAGAGCCCCAGCTCCAGGGGACGTACACAATAAATAGACAAGACAGTATGATGGTGKCAGGGAAACCATTGAAGGCAGGGAAGGATTTGCTCAACATCACAAATGTGGCCGGTCCTGTGCAGGGCAAGCACACTGACCCAGCTCTGGGGCCAAGCCCAGTAAAATATACTTCCCTGTTTCTGTAGTTTTATGACAAAAATCATGTTTACCAGCATTTCTTCTTCATTTCTACTTTATCTTCATCTGACTTAATTTAAAATAAACTATAAAAAAAAGAAAAAAAGGAATTTGCATTTTTTTTAAAAATTATCTTTTCAAATAGTCCTATGCAACCGAGGCTGGAACCACTACTAGCCATGGACTGTAGTACAGCATTTCAGGCATCAAAATGGAAAAGGGAAATCCTCAAAAGTATCTGAGTAAGAGCAAAAAGTTATCCAGTCTTGTCTCCCTAGCTTGATGTGGGTTGTATAAAATATAATTCCTGTTTCTTAAAAGGAGAATAATAGTAGTGAAGAAGAGTATTCATGCACCAGGCTTGAATTTATAATGAATGTGTTTTAATGGGAAAGCAGTTTACTGCTTTGGAGTACATTCACTTTAAAGGACAATGGGGCTTTCTGTGGTGGCTTTCTTAAAGAGCACAGTTGAGAACATGAATCATTCATGATTTATCATCTGCAATTCATGTCTTATTTATTCCCTCCTTTTAATTTAATTTACTTGTATATATGGAAGATTTAATCGCACTTCTCCTGCTTAGGCAAAACATAATGTGAATGAAAACCTAATCAGAGAGATGGCAGCAGCCTAAAACTGTTGTGCTGGGTAAAACACAAACAAGCAAGGTGTAAAAATGAAGAGGCGTGGTAGAAACCGTAACACCCATAGAAAATGGGTGGGAGGATTATTTTAGGCAACAGTAGTTCTCAGCTCAGTTGGGCTGGGCACTGAGCTGCCTTGATTAAAGGTTGCTTGAGAAATGCTCAGATAAAATCATGGTCTTGATATCACTATTTTTAAGGATATCCAGAACTTAAAAGCTTCCTTACTGCTCTGCTTATTGCTGTCTGGGTTAAGTGCCAGAAAACAGAGGCTCAAAATATTTAGTTTCTCTGAGATGTCTGCAGCTCTTATTCTGCAGGAGACTCCATGAGGATGGTGGTTCTCAAGAAACACTCCATGGGTTTTGGTACTTTCATTTTTAACATTTTGTTGCCCTTTCGTGGGCGCAAAGGTCCCACTTCCAGCCCCCTAAACTCCTCTAAAGTCCATACTGCAATTTGGCAATCACCACCCTTCTTGGCCTTGGCAAACCCAGCAATTCATGCCAGGGGAAGATCTCCTTGCCATGTCTCAGCCAGMTCCAGCTACTCCCACACCACTGTGTTGGTCCCCTACTCCAAACCCTCTTAAAAGACCTTGCACTTGAGCTGTGCCCAGGAGCTGCCCCTTCACAAAGGCCAGAATGTCTGGGAATTGGGTGCAGGGAGAGAAGGAAAGATGGGGAGGGGACAAAGACCAACTAGCAGCTAGTACCCATCTTTCCCCAGGTAGGTGTTGCCTGTATCCAGAAAGAGATTTGCTACTGCAAAGTGATCCACACCGGAAAAAAATAGGGCTTCTGGTATGTAGCTATAGGACAGACTTTTTTGCACTTATTTGGAATAGAAGTTACTTTTTTCCTGGTATTTAKAACTAGGTAGGATGTAGCTGCACCTGATTTTTCTTTGTCTAGCTTGTGCTTTCACATGGGCTTGTGTTATACTARAAATGATCCAGAGATGTTTTCTGAATGTCAGCCTGTTCGTTTAATTTCCCAGCCAAGATAAGAGGCTTGAAAACTGATATCCCAGAGGGAAATTGGCTGAAACGCTGTAAACTACAGACTGTACTAAAAGAAAGCCACCTACAGAGAAATATATCAACGCTGAACATATGTTTAAAATTGACTTCTGAAATAGATGTAACTGGGGATTAACCACTATCACTGTACTGGCAACTYGGTGCCAGTGTGTGCAAAGAGAGCATGGGGATTTTAATAAACTCATTCATTCATGTCAAATCTTTGTAGCTTATGTAAAAAAATAAAAAATCAACTCTTCTGTATGTCCCTAAATGCCCCTGACAGCTGACTACAATTTGATCAAAACACCTCTTTTTCTGAGTGCAACTTCCTTCAAAAATGAACAGTTTTGAAGCATTAGATCTCTAGTTTACTTTCACTGCCTTTTTAAAAGCTCTAGTTTTTTTTTCAGCTCTAGCTGAAGATGATTTATCTTCAGTGCTTTATTACTTATTAGACTCCATTGGTGAGGAAAAAATTATGACAAACAGAACCAACTCAATCAGCTGTTCTGGGCRTTTGACACTCAGTGAAAAACACCCTCAGAATCACCGATTAGTCCTTTTGCATGAACACTGACTATTCAGAGAGAGACAATTGGGTTGGGCTTCATGGCAGAAGAACATTCCAACATTTGCAAAGCAGGGTTTGCAAAGGAATGCAAARAAGTCTTTGGGAGTCAATAGGTGTCTGGCAAATTCAGCTCATAGAGAGAGAGAAAAAAGAAAGATAGTTGGAGGAAATGCCGTTTTTGGTTATGTGGATTTAACCCCTGCAGTCATCAGGATAGCTAAAGAACCCAGGACTTGCAGCTGCAGGAGTTTTGCAGTTCAACTGTGTGTGGCTGGACTCACATCAAACACAGGTGAGAGCTCAGCATAAGCCTTATGTATCCCTGCAGAGACCACCAACCCAGTTATGCCATGGACTAAAACACTGCTGTAGGAGAGGGCTCATATCCAATTGTGTAACACATCTTAGGGAGGTAAATTCCTTGAATGGCTTTCTGTTGTAACAAGGAAACCRCAAGAGTTTGCTTACTGTAGAGGAGAGAGGTAGGTACCTCTGATCATATAGGTACTTTAAAATGTATGTGTATGGCTTTACTATCCTCATCTGGAGGTAAATGGAAAAATCAGTATGATTCTCTTGCTTGTAATGCTAAATGTTGCTCCTAAAAATGCATGATCAAGTGAGACATATGAGGTACAGCACATAGCACTGGAGTGATCAAATTGCCAGGACACCAGTCTGCACAGGCAGTGTAACATCTCCATCCCAGTGATTAGTCTCTTTTACTACAAGTACAATATTTGGTGCCTAATATATTCCTCTGCTTTTGTTATGCTTGCCAGCACTGATAGTGACTCATGGTAAAAACAAAGGTAACTCTTGACATCCTTCACAAACTCCCACTCATCAATTAGGCACCACAAAGCTTCWGTGTTTCGATGTGGAAATTAGTGAGTTTGAACACTGGCTTGTGTGGCTAATGCTTATCCTTCAGCACATAATCGGCTCAGTGCTAATGAGTTAGAAGGGCTTGAGTATGGCCAGTCAAGCTCAGGCAGAAGCTTATTCCAGAAAGCTTCTATATTTAGAGCAGCTGAACYATATAAAGACTTAACAGGTTGTTCCAGATGAGTCCTGTTCCTGCATTTCCCAAATGCCCCGGATGGTGTTGTGCAGGAGGACAGTAAGAAGAGTGAGCAACCTGGTCTAGTGGAAGATGCTGCTGTCCAGGGTTGAAAGAGGGYTGAAAGCAKMTGATCTTTAAGGTCCTTTYCAACCCAAACCATTCTATGATGCTGTGACTGTAACACCAGATCAAAGCAGGCCATGGTGATTGGAGAAACCTCCCTGTCTTCAACACCCTTGCCCAGAGGCTGAAGTGGTGGAGCAGCGTTGCCGTGCTGTGGCTCTGTATGGGCTGAATTGTCTGTACTCTGTCAGGATGGCACATATGGCAYTCTGAGCAGGGCTGGTGAAAGGTGGGTAAACCACGCTCAGTGCCCTTCACTCTTCTCCCCAACTCTTGTTAATGCTCTTCCCAGCTTTGCAGCTCCTCCCCAGCCAGCTGTCAGCTGCCTCTTTTGCTGTTGTTGTTCTTCCTTATCCTACTTGTCCAAAAATCCATAATGAGTAGCTAGATTTCTAAGAAGATATTGAAAAAGCTCATCTTAATAGTACATTTCTATTCCACATATCCTTCACTCAGCAGCAGATAAATCYGAAGTATAAAGATGTGCTTTACAGAACAGCAACAAGTAATTGGTGCTGTACAGATATTTTTGAACGAGCCCATGCAAAAGTCACCTGGTTTCAAGTTTCACAATAAAAT